>NC_089003.1:2217779-2372361 GCF_963932015.1 Anas acuta | reverse complement strand
CTGAAGGAAAAACCTGTCTATTGCCCAGCTCCCAGCTGTAGATTCCAAGCAGGCTGCAGTTTGTGCTCTGTTTCGGAGGCTGCCATGGAAGTTGGTTGAGTCTGTATCTGTCATCCTGTGCACAGGTACATACTGTGACTCTCCCTGAGCTGAGCAGCTTGATAGCTGTTCACACTCCATAACATCAGTGATGGGACTTGGGATTGACTTTTCCATGACTATAATGACTGTAACCCAGGCTAGATATTTTTAAAACTCCTTTAGACACAACAGGCACCTGGTCACATTACAGCAAGGCACTCACACTGACCTCCTGCAGCCTGCAATGGATTCTGTTCTGCTGTTCTTGTGTCACTAGCAGCCAAGCTACTAAAATATGTAAGAAGTGAGCCCACACTTAACATCTGGGTGCTCCAGTATCCCATATTCCATAGTGGAAAGTGCAGAGATCTGTGAAAGAACACAGAGCAAGACAGGCAGAGTGATGCTTCCCACAAAGACTCTACCTGTTCAGCAGTTCTGGCTCAGGAACTAGTTGGGCATATCTGCATGAGCTGAAGTTGTAGCACTGCAGGAACTGCTCTGCAGGTTAATTTCACCTACAGTTTATGCTTGACAAATTCTACTTTAACTGAGAAAACTCATTTAAACACATGGTTTCACATCCTGATGAAAGGAAATCACCTATCTGAACGTACAGGGAATGTACAAGGTTGTTTCTTTAATACATTAGGCACAATATATTTACATTTGTCAATTTGTGATTTGAACAGGTCTGCCCAAGTGAATTTACATGCAGAGGAGACTGAAAAAGGTACGTCACACAAACATACATATTTTTTGATGGCTTCCTGTTGAAATGTTATGGCATTAAGTAGCCTGATGTAAAACAACACAGTTTCAGAGCAAATTATTGACCAGTGAAATATTACGTAACATATAGCACGTTAGAAGGAAGATAAACCATAAACTGAATCTCCAAAAGTTTACTTTTTAGTAACTGCATTGAAAAGATGCTTTGTCTGTTTTCTCATTAGTGAAACTGCTGATAGCACTATTTTTCTGTTAATATAGACTGCATTTTATTAATTTAGTGTTCAATTTCATTAGGAGAATCAAATAAAATTAAGAAGATCAAAACAATTGTTGAAGAGGTGGTGATGGCAAGGTCGTCTCCTCTGAGGTAAAAGAGATTGAAGAGAAGATATAACAGCGCCAGCAGAAGCGAGACAGCCTCTGAGCTCTAATTACATCATTAAACTTTATACAGAGTCCAATCTAATTCTCCAATTCTCCCTGAAATCAGCAGTGTGGAAAAATGCCAAATTATCAAATCTCAAACATTTTTTTTTGTTGGGGGTGTTAATAAAAATAATGTTTTGCATCAGAAAGTTACGAAGTGCAAGGTTTGGAGTTTACTTATGCAGTGACTAAATATCTTGATGAAAGAAAACACAGATCAGCCTGTTACAAATGTATTATTGTTTCCAAGACAAATAAAAGCTGAAGTGTTAGTCTTCATTTACATCAGAGTCTTAATATTACACTTAAAGAGTTGCTCAGTATAAATTTGAAAGTCAAATGTCCTGTAGTGTGAATTTACTACAGCTTTGAAAATCATAAAAATTGAATTTAGAAAAGTATCGACACAAGTCTTCATTACTGAAGTTCCAAAGCACTGAACTGGTGCAAGCCATTAGATGAAGATATGGGACAAAATTTGTTCATGTGCTTGACAAACTGGAAGTTTTTAAAAGATACCTGTTATTTCTGAAACCTTAATGGACAACTTATCAAAACTTTACAAGGAAGAATTAACTTGATAGGTATGATATGCTCCCTATCAAATGTGCTAGTTTAACTGCAATCTATTTTTCTCTTATGTGCTAGAACATTTAGAGTAGGTATTTTAAAAAATATATTAAAATGCTGATTCAATGGATCTTTTCTGAACTTGAACTACCATCCAAACGCAATGCACCCTCACTTCAGTAAAAAATGATTTTCCAATAAATAAATGTCCATTTACATTTCATAATAAAATAAAATGTAAAATTTAAGAAGTCTTTTTATTATTTTCACTCTCAATCATCAGGGACTATACCAAGCAAAGGTATTTCATCAAAAGAATATATTTTGCCTTTCAGTTCAGAAATAAAGAGTACCATTTCTGTTGAACCCCTCTCTATCAAAACCCACATGAAGCTTTTCCCATGCAGTACAAGTCTCCTATGCCACACCCAGATCTTCAGTCCAAGGAGTCTACTTTTTCCTCTTCACAACATAAACACAAAAGCTCTTCCTTTTGAAATCTCACCTGTCCAGTACATTATTTACTGTACATATAAAGCTGCCAAACAAAATAATCTTCTGCTTTCACAATCATGAGTCACTGATACCAGGCTATCACATCATTTCTACACAAATGCTTTACTTAAACCTTTGATCTACTGCTCATAATACAGGTCTGCCAAAAAAAAAAAAAAAAAAAAGCATCTGTACTTTTAGACGGAGGTTAATTAAAAATGAATAAATTTCTGTTGACAAATCCAGTGGTATAATGAAGCCAGGACAAAGAAAAAGCAATTTTCCGTTTATCAAAATAACTTCAAAAGGGAAGTATAATGATTTGGAAGGGTTTCCATGCCAAAACTTGTAACCTGCAAGCGCTATCTTTGATCTTTAGATTTACATTATAAAAGGCACAAAAAAAAACTAGTCAGGCGTTTCTGTGATGGTCTTTCATGTCCAACTGCATTAGACTTAAAAAACCATCAGTGACAAAAATGCAGTTGTAAACCATCGTGCTGTGAACTAACACAACACTCTCAACTGAGTTGTCCTGTGAACCCTAGGTAGAGGGCAGCAGGAAAAGACCTACGGTCAGATTGATTTGACAGCATTTATAATTTCTGCATGGACCACACATGGATCCATACATCATAAAGGCTGAGGAGCAGACATACTGTTGGAGCACCATGGATGAAAGGTGCAATCAGTGAGCCACTGCCAGACAGAAGTCTGATGGCTCCTTCTTCTCTCCCTGCACTTGAAAAGGTGTCTGGAGGTCCCTTCTATCTCTTTAAGCACAAAGAAGATGTAAGAGAAACATTGGTTTCGGCATTAGACAGGTATTTCAATGACTAAAGGTTTAGGGAAGAAAACAACTATAAATTATGTCTAGTGTAATCAAGAATATTTTGTGTTTTCGTATTAATGACCAAGCTGAGGATCACTGCCTGTCCGCGTCTCCCCACATACAAAAAGTGTTGACCACTTTCCTAACTTCTTATCAAACTCACTGAGAACACTAATCCGGCAGAAGTTCATGCCAGAGAAGTACTGTGAAGAGAAACACATTTCTGACACGCCAGGAAGTCTGATATGAAAGGGATCATTCTACTGCCTGAAGCACACTTCTACAATAATAGCCCCAAACCAAGAAAGCAGAGAATATGTAATGACAAAAAAAATTATTTAAGATGGATTTAAAAGTGAAAAGAAATTTTTGTGCTCCATTACACATGGCAAAACATTATCAGGATGTCTTAGCTCTACTCCACCCATTCCTCCTCATACAGCAAACACCTGGAGGGTGCCAGATTTCTGCCCCCATGGGCAATTTAGATTTGCACACATCATTTAGCTTGGTCAGGGCATACTAAGCTTACCTCCTTCCCCCTCCCCAAAGAAGAGAACAGGGAAAGAATGAAGGATTTTGGTAGGAGGTGGGGACTGCTGCTGCAACACCCACGACATTCCCTATATAAAGGCTTAACGGTTCCCCGCTCGGCGGTGTCTGCTGAGCAAACAGAGCACCTGGAGCACCATGGCCCTTTCCGTGCGCACCAGCGGCGGCTCACGGCAGTTCTCCTCTCGGAGCGGCCTTGGCGGGGGAACTCTGCGGATGTCCAATGCTAGCGCTGCAGGAGGCTTCGGTGGCAGCGGGTTTGGCTTTGGTGGAGGAGCCGGGGGAGGTTTTGGTACCACTTCTCTGCTTGGTTCTGGCTCCAGCTTCAGTGGGGGATTTGGGAGCAGCTTAGGTAGTGGCTTTGGTGGGGGGTTTGGCGGCGGTGGAGGTGGTGGCTACGGCAGTGGCTTAGGCGGTGGTTTTGGGGGAGGCTTAGGAAGCGGTTTTGGTAGCAGTTCAGGTGCTGGTTTTGGAGGTGGCTTTGGCGGTGGCTCAGGTGCTGGGTTTGGAGGTGGTTTTGGTGGTGGCTCAGGTGCTGGGTTTGGAGGTGGTTTTGGCACTGGTGGCGGGGGGGATGGCGGCCTTCTTTCTGGCTCCAAAAAAGAAACAATGCAGAACCTCAATGACCGTCTGGCTGCTTATCTGGACAAAGTACGATCTCTGGAGGATGCCAATACAGAGCTGGAGCGCAAAATCCGAGAGTGGTATGAGAAAAATGGCCCTGGAACTGGTGTTCCTGGGTCTGGGAACGACTACAGTAAATATTATCCAATAATTGAAGATCTTCGAAACAAGGTAGCAAAGCAATGTACTTAATGCATCTTTGCATTTGTAATTCACCTAATAATAATTGGAGACAAATAACAAATTTCTTTCAGAAACCAAGCACAAAATTCTTCTAATGTTAATGACTCTTGTAATAATCCTCCATCACACTGCAGTAGTACGTGTTGAATTTGTCTTGTGTATTGACCGCAGTTCTGTAGCTGTATCACACAATGCTGTGACATGACTTGGTTTAACTGGAATAAAGGAGAAGGCAGTGATAGAATCCAGTTGTACTAGCTCTTGTTGATTGAAGTGTTTGCATTTTAGCAAGTTTAATGTTTTTTATATTACAAATTCAGTTCCTGAAGCTGAGAGACTACCTGGCAAGCTCTTCAGAGATTACAAACCACAGAACACAAACGTGTATTCTTCCGTTAAATGAAACATTCTGATTTGCGAAGTTGAAAATCCGTCCTATATATTTTCATATTTAGCAAATTCTATGAGAGTCTAACGACTTCCTTTTATTACAGTCATATTTAAAATTAGTTATGTAGAAAGCTCTATCGATCTGCTAAGCCACTAGGCTATAAAATCACTCTCTGGACATTGCTTGCATTCCAGATCATTAATGCAACTATCGACAACGCAAGAATCATTCTGCAGGTCGATAACGCCAGACTGGCTGCCGATGATTTCAGACTGAAGTAAGTGCATTGCAAACTTGTAATAAAAAAAATACAATACAAAATACAATAAAAATATACAATAAAAATAAAAAATTGTAATATTGCAAAACCTGTCACTATTATTTTAAGGGAAAAAATCCTATGTATTTAGAAGTATCTCACTGCAGAATATGTTAATTATTAATATTGTAATAGTTTTGTGTATTAAGATTTCATAGTAAAAGCTATATAAGCACAGAGTAAGTTTGCATTTGACCTCATCAACCACATAAAAAGCACATTTAATTACTTTCTTCACAGATATGAGAATGAAGTGGCTCTTCGCCAGAGTGTGGAGGCTGACATCAATGGTCTGCGCAGAGTTCTCGATGAGCTGACCTTGACGAGAGCTGATTTGGAGATGCAGATTGAAAGCCTGAATGAAGAACTGGCTTATCTTAAGAAGAATCATGAAGAGGTACTTTTTTTTTATTTCTTTGTATATTCATAACAAGGTAGATGGAAGTACGAAACATCAAATTATTCCCTTATTTATGCCAGTGGGAGTTCCTTGGTTCCATTATTTGGTTTGTTTGCTGTTCTGAGTTTGCTAAGAGAAGGAGGGAAAGAAATAGGCACCTAATCTATGGGCTCTAGATGATGCAGGATTACTGTTCTTCTAAGTTCTGCCACTAGAAATACTGCCAGGCCATTTCTCTAAGAACACAGAAAATATCTTCATGTACACTCAGGGCTTATGGATTGCTGGCCCCAACAAGTTGCTGTTCTCTTAGCTCCTGGCTTAGCAAAACTAAACTTTTCACATTTTCCTCTTGCCAAATCAACTCAGATGCCAGTTGCTTATTTTATTCTGCCTATACACTACCACCACAGCAGTCACTGTGTTGCAGAAAGTTGATACAAAATTTGCCATTCAAAATTATAAAGGAAATGGGAGCCAACTCAGATGCTTATCAGTCTTCCAGTTATTATTTTTACTCATAGCCTAGGTGTACAGGCTAGAGAAGAATCAAAAAGTTAAATAACAAGACTATTGAGACAAATGGAACTGACAGGCAAGATCTATGTTAATATTTCACTGTTTTATATTCTTCAGAGATGAAATAAAACTTAAATAGGAAGGATTCTTGTTGCAGAAGAATTTACATCACTCCTATTTCTCTATAAATATTTCTGGTAGAACTATTTTGCCTTTTATTAACAGAATCTTTTATTTCAAATCTCTCCAGGAGCTTCAGGGCTTCCAGAGCAATGCAGTTGGCCAAGTCAGTGTTGAAATGGATGCTGCTCCAGGAATTGACCTCACCAAGCTTTTGAATGACATGAGGGGACAGTATGAAGTCATCGCCGAGCAAAACCGTAAAGAGGCTGAAGCATGGTTCAATGAAAAAGTAACAACCACATAAATAGCAAATGCAGCCAAATGCATGTAAAGGAGAATTGAGTATTCAGAACAGGAGAATTACAATCTGCTTCTTGCCATTTCAGAGTGGGGAGCTGAAAAGGGAAATCTCCACCAATACTGAGCAGCTTCAGTCAGGAAAGAGCGAGATCACAGATCTAAAACGGACTCTCCAGAGCTTGGAAATTGAACTACAATCCCAGCTTGCCATGGTAGGTTGAAAGGAAACTGCTAACTTGACAATTTTCCAACTTAAAAGCATTTTTTATATCTTGCACTATTCTACAGGATTTGTGACTTGCATTTATTTCCTATTAAAATCTACACTCTTTTAGTTCCTAAATAGTAGTCATATATATATAATTGGATTGCAAGTAGCATGTTATAAAACAAATGAGCTTTTATTTTCACATTCAGCGAAGTAGCAGCAAAGGCCAATTACCAAACTAGTATTTCAAGAAAAAAATAAATGTCTCTAAGTATTGAGGCCATAGTTACTCCCATAAACTGTTTCAGTTGTCTTTGTATTTGTAAAGAATCTTGTTTTCCTCAGTCATATTATTTAAAATCCTTCTTACACAGAAAAAATCCCTTGAAGACACTTTAGCAGAAACGGAAGGAGGTTACTGCGCTCAGCTTTCACAAATGCAACTTCAGATTGGGAATCTGGAGTCTCAGCTGTTTCAGGTCAGGGCTGATATGGAACGGCAGAATGCAGAGTATCAACAACTTCTAGACATCAAGAGTCGTCTGGAAATGGAGATTGAAACCTACCGTCGTTTGATGGATGGCGAGTTCGTGTAAGTAAATAATTCATATAAAATATCTGTTTTACTTTCTGTAGCAATATCCTTTCCAGGAAAAGAGAAGAGGGATAAACAAGTGCTACGTTCACCAAAAGACAGGAAAGCACATACAAAGATTCCGAATAATCAGCTCTTCTTTACAAATATAACAAATGAACCATTTTGCTCAGTGATTATATTAATCAATGAATGGCAGCATGAAAAGGGAATAATACACATTCTCATGCACCTGACAAACTTTCTGCAATATAGCATGTCTCTCATTCATTTTTAGGAGTGGAGGACAAGGACTTTCATTTGAAAGCTCATCTTTGACAGGGTCTAAATCACAAACACAATCACTGGATTCTTCTCAGGGTAGGTAGAACTCAACTGAATGCATATTTATCTTACAGCTGTTATAATAGTTCTGACCATTACCATTCAAATAAATGTGTTCCCATGTTAATTATATACACTGCTTTATATAACCATTAAAATTAGTAGATACAGAATCTTTAAGTACTCATTTAGAATTCTCAATACTGTCTGAATGAGGGATGAAATGTCCCAATAATATTATTTCTAAAGTCATTATTATAAGTAAAATAATGTATGCTATTCTGATTAACTACATCATAGAGTTCATCATAGCAAGTAGCCAACTTAAAAGGAAAGAGGATGTAATTGTTGATGCAAGGCATGTTAACAATTCCATATTTTTTTTGTCTTGTTTATGCTGTTTAGATCCTACCAAAACTAGAAAGATCAAGACAATTGTTGAGGAAGTGGTAGACGGAAAGGTTGTTGCATCCCACGTTAAGGAAGTTGAAGAGAAGATATAAGGCACAGCCTGATATTGCAAAGGATCCATTCATTCCATGTTGCTTTCAAAGCAGAAGTGGATAAATAACTTTTTTCATTAGTATGAAGTAAAAAAATAGATTGGCTTTTTAACTAAGATTCTTTTACGTAAAACATGCATTTTCATTCTTAGCAGGCATGCAATGTACTTTCTACTTCAGTCTATTGGTGTTACCTGCATTATTTTCATGGTGTTTAATTCTATCATCAGTTCTTTGTTCAGTAACTAGAAATGTGATACAAACGTTAGGCATTCATTTAGATGTGATTTTCTATATTTTTGAGCTAAAATAATTTCACTATTCTAACCTAATTTTCCAGATTTCTTGGCTAATAAAAAAGGACTCAAAAAGCTTTAAGGTATTAGCCTCCTTTCGTTCTTCATGTCATAATTTAAGACTGTAGATCCTGAGCTGTATTTGCCATTTTACTGGGTATTTTCCTCTACCATATATTGTGCCTATGGTACAGTGCACCCCATTTTAAGAAGTTAATCCAACAATAGAAAAAGCACATGGTAAGAAATAAAATACTGTTTACAAGTGGGATTAAAGGAATACTTGATACCATACAAATTAAATATACCAATTTACAGCAATACAAAGGATTAAGAGGGAATTTTTTTGCAATCAGAACAACGCAATGTAGAGACCACAAGTTCAGTGGAAAAGAAGCTATATGCTGGTTTCAAAGCAGCTATAAATGTTGGTTAGATGTCCCGGAGTGCCATCTGGTGGGAGCCCAATACAATATTTTGAATCCAACATTGGACTTCCGGTTGTCCAACTATTTAAAAGAATCTCTTATCCAGAACAAAATTAGGAACCAGAACACAATCCCCTTACGATATACGTCAGTCTTTTTTCTTGAGACAAAATGTTGACAATTTTTGTGTGAATCCAGATACGACGAGTTACTGTGGCCTCTTACATGCATATCATTGTTTATCTACAATACAAATTTTCTCACATTCTATCACATTCCTTAAACAATTGATTCAAACTACAATTTTAATGTGAGCACGGATTTCATACTGCACTTCCTTTTTCCCTTTTGCAAACCCAACCACTAGTATTTTTCTGCTTCCTGTTTGGAACCAATAAAAGGCAGGGTAGTTAAAACAATAATCAAAGAACTGGTAGAATCACATCTAAAATCCATTCAGTTAAATAAAAAACAGTGTGATAAATAACACAAAGAAATTAAATACAAGATTCTTCAATATATGTCAGTATGAAGAGGGAAAAATGTGAAACCCTCGAGTAAATGCACCATCTTCAGCAGTATGCGGAATTAGTTTTCTAAAAGCACGCAACTCAAATGTACCTCTTTCATTTCCCTTTAAAAAACAGTGCTGATAAATAAATGAAAAGAATGTAACTACAAGCAATGTATTTCAATAATATTTTTCTTGCTGCAGGCTATATTTTTATTATTAAATAAACACTACATAAAATAAAATAGCGATAGCAGAAGTAGACAAATTGAAGTTATTTATGTAGCTGCATTTGATTAACAAGAGTACCATTAGAGACAAGATTTTTAAAATACAGACTAAAGGAAATTTTTTTCTCCTCCTTAAACAGGACAGCATTTGTCATCTTTCTTTCCTACCCTAAAACTTTCTCTTGTGTGGAAAAACTGAAACCACAGAAATCTTCACCATTATTGACAACATCTCCATTTTGGAGAGAAAAATGTGTCTCTTTTGTCTTCCTGCACAGACATATGTATTTTCATTAGAACTGTTTATAAAGAAACATGAAATAACGTACATACCTCAGGGGCTGCAACTGTGATTGCTGTGAAAACTTTTGCATCATTAGGAATTCAGATTTCCGAATTTCAAACACGTTTTTGTTTTAATGTAGATTATATTTACACTGAATAATCATGCACTTTACCTACATACACATTCATCCTGAATTTAATATTATGATCTAAAAAATAAATTATTTATATATTATTATATTATAAATTGCTTAGGATATGTAGAAACCACTTTAGCTATGGTCTTGTGTGAAACCAAAGCAGTTTGCAATCCCAGTAACATTATCACAGAATCCAAATAATTGACATATGGTATCTAAACTACAAAGTTAACTCTAAGACAATACCTGTGATAAAATACAAACTTTGAGAGTAGCTAGGATTGAGAATTACATAAATCCTAGTGAAGATACAGTTGCTTACACCTACCTTAAGGCTTCAAGGATGTCGCAGCTGGATGTTCCCTCTACACCTGGAAAAAAAAGGAGGAAAAAGAAGGCATTGGTGCTAATTTATTTTTAAAAGCTTTTAGAAATGTTATCAACTGACAAAATTTTAGGTCCTGGTAATAATAAGATTCATCCACAGACACTGATTGAAGCATAGATTTTGGTTTGTGTGAACAAATCCAGTATCCAGAGCTCTGTATATTGTATTTCAACCTGATACATTTCTGGGTGCTAGACAGCCCTGACTTTGCCTGATGGAAGCAGAAGCGATTCTGAGTCCCAGGGAACTGAAAACAAACTGCAAAGAATCAACATTGTGATGAAAAGAAAAAAGGAAGATTTTATTACATTTAAAAGTTCTTATTTACTTAGATACATAGGCTCTTCCTTTCAATGTCTGGATTCCTATGTTTGTTGGTTTTTTTCTAATATGATTGTTCTCATACCATCAATGAAAAACACTGTTGATATTTTGTTTTTAGAACTATGGAAAATTAGAATGATTAACACAGTTGTAGAAAATGTAGTGGACAACAAAATGTTCTCATCTCTACCCAGGCCAGCAGAAGAACAACCAGCTAAGAAAAACAAAATCAGTACACAGGATCCTTTTACACGTGCCAGCAGAGAGAGTCAAGAACAAGGAAGCCTTATGCACACAAGGAGACTTTTAAGAGGTACAATGCTTCATCTTCTTAAAAGGAGTGTCTTGTGAAAGTTTACTGCCTTTTTTCCCTCATTTTACTGACGCACATTCTTACTTGGAGTCTAAAACTGCATTCTATTTAGCATTTTTTTTTTTAACTGAAATTAGGACTTTTTGCTGTCTTATACTCTATATTACTGAAAAAGAAAAAAAAAAAAGAAAAACTGGTAAGAGCAATACTTAGTAGACAAGATCATTGCGATTGTCAGTACACAGCAGTTAAAATAAGCCAGGAAACGGAGAATTATTTGTAGGAATTACAGAACAGACAACCTTTGCTTTCTACCTCTCCCGTAGCTCTGAGGAAAGGCATGAGGAGCCAACAAAATCTGCCCATTCTGTGAACTGAGCCCCCTGACACAAGGCAGAGGTACTGTAAACACCTTCAGAGACGAACACACACCTTTTCTGACAGCAGTTAGCTACGTTTGAGGTATTAATTCACCAGAATTTCTTAGTGCTCTGCAGAAAGGGAGCCAAAGCCCCCTTGCCACAAGGTGTGAAAGCATTCCGTGCCACTAGCGGCGCTGGCTTCTGTCCCTCCTGTGTTCCTGCCCACAGAAATACAGAAGCGTCGGGTGAGAGGATGCCAGGAGCCCAGCTCCTTCTTAAAGCAGGACAATGCCCAGCAGCACAGCAGGTCAGCCACGCTTTGCCTCAGTGAGCCTTCAAGGAGGGAAATTCTGCGTCATCCCCAGATATCTGGTGCTGATGCTTCACAACCGCCTGGTGAAGGCACGTTTCAGCAGTGCTGCTGCCAGCGCAGGGGTCCTGCTGGGAAGCTGTCCCCTTCCCTTTCCCTGTGCAACTGCACTCTCATTCTGTGCAGCTGCGATTTTGTCCTTTGTTTTGTATCTCTTAACCCCACAGGTTTTGGCATTATAAAAAAAACTAGGTTACCATGCAACAAAAGCATAAGGACACGTTATGAATTCATTTCAGTACATAATTTAGGTATCATAATTTCACTGCTGCAGAAGCGACATCTTTGCATTATTAAACGTCTTCAGAAAGGACTGAAAGCCCCCGATCTTCCAGTGCTTCCTCAGAAATAAAGCTCTGCGGCTTTAAAATTTGCCTGTACTTTCCCCCTCGTCTCACTGCAGGCAGGGAAGGCTCTGCAGCAGCCGCCTCACCCTATCAATAAGGTTCGGGCAGCCAAGGTGGAGGATGGGAGGGGAATGGAACTGTCCCAGCTCCTCCGTGAGATCAGGGCAAAGTATGAAACGCTCATCACCAGAAATCAGATAAAGACCATCATCTCAGCAAGGACCCAGGTAATGACTTCATGCAGACATACACCTTCCAGAGTAAGGAGACAAGCCTTGTCTGTACAATTCCTCCCTCGGCCTCTATGAGGTACAGTATTTCCTTTTCGATGCAGCATATTTTTGGGGAAGGGATTTTGATTTTACTGCAGTAAGATTTGAACTAGAAGATATGGAAAAGGTTTTGTTTAGGGTATGAAATTCACACTAAAGGAGTGCTGTGTAATTCATCCGGATGCTTTTCTGTACCTGCAACAGTGATATTGCTGGGATTTAAAAATGACGACATATGCAGTAGCACAGTAACCTCTAGCACCTTTCAGCTATCCCACCGGAACTGAGAATCTTGAAAATCAAAGGCGATGTAAAGAAGCCATGTATATAAAGAAAGCTTTACAGTTTTTAGCACCTATATTAAAGAAAACAGCACCTTTTCAGGAACTGTTTTATATTGTTCACAGTAAAGCTGTCATACTTTTAGCAAATATAATTTGTTCTTTCATACAGATTTATTAAATGCTATAAACACATAATGCTACTGTTTTAGATTTACACATAAAGCATCTCTAAAACCTAACTGAACTTTGAAATAAAATGGAAAAACAACTTACAGCCATCAAATGCCAAGAAATTCAGGCTGAAAATTAGGTATTATATCACCCTGTTGTACTTAGGCATTGCAGAAATTCTGGAGGGTTTTGTTTGTTTGTGTTGGTTTTTGTTTTTGTTTGTTTGTGTTTGTTTTTTTTTAACCACAGGCCAGATTACTGCTGTAATCTGTCTGATCTACACCCTAATCCCGTGGCAACTATAAAACAGATGGTTAAACCATGTCTGTGGTGGTGTTTGGCACAGAGCAGCCAACGTGGACCGATATGGTCTCATCACAAACTCTGCAGTACCCAGGCACAAAAGGATAGCCAAAGATTACTGAGAACTCACTTGTGGATTAGTCAAATCTAGAGTTCCCACCACAATGATGTCATGACAAAATTACAGTAGGTTAGTATACTAAGGAGGGAGGGGGGAATTATCTTATTTTACTTGCTTTGTAACACCTGAATTAAAGTTTATTTTCTTAGAGTTGACGGCATCGTGAGAACCTACGTAAAGGTCTAAAATAGGCAAAAGAGTATGCAGAGTTTCAAGTGCTTATGGCACCTTCACCACTTGCAGTAAAACTCAAAACTGTAGAGGAAAAATAACTTCCATAAGATAAATAATTATTCTAGAAGTAACATACGCAGTAACATACAATCGAATTCAAAGATGAGTTCAAATCTAAAATGACCCCACATATGCTCAGGGTTGGTTAAAAAAATTATTTGTAATAGGAAAAAAAAAAAAAAAACACATTTACCTGTAAACACAACACAGTGCTTGGTTGACTATTCACTTTTTTTTGTTTGTTTGTTTTTAGAACAACTTTCAGGCCTAAGGATGACAAATTATCCCAAACAACGTTTTAGATTAAGATTAAGCCTAGGACAACGAAAAGTTGTAGATTTGGATATTTGAATGAATGGAGGTGCTTGCTCCAGAACAATCTGAAATCTAGTCAATGACTACATTAGGCAAAACCATAATTACAGCTATTGTCAACTGGAATGCACCCAAGCAAGCAATCAAAAGCATTCCCTTTCTATAAAGCTGTTCCTTGAAACCAAAAACACATTAAAACCAAAGAATGTCATTCAAACATGGAACTGTTTGCAAGAACTGACTGCAGTTCCTTTAACTAACTGCCACGAAGTTAAGTGCACTTACTCTAGAGGAGGATGAGGTCTAAACACAAATGGTTAATTTGTACTGGCATATTTCTACAACAAAAAGTTAGGGTTCAAGATTTATCCAGCTACCTCCCACCAAGCACAGCAGTATATGGACTTCTGCACTACATGGTACATAAAATATCAACTCATCACTGTTAGCTCTAACAAATGTATGTGAATCTTAAAAAAAAAAACCCAGTTAGAGATTTTTGTCTATTTCATTTTAATATTTTTAAACTATCTTCTTTTTTGTGTATACATATATGTATATAAATATATATATATAAATATATATATATATCCCCTGTAGCTAGAAGCAGCTACAGTTAAAAGAATGGACAAAGATGCAGAAGCATTAAAGGCAGCCAGAGCAGAACTCTGTGAAGCCAGGCGGCAGTGGCACCATATGCAGATCGAAATTGAATCTCTCCATGCCGTGGTAAGAATCATAAAATGATAGTCAAAATTTCCTGGAAAAAACAACTATCTTTCTTGATGTAAACTATTCACAAGCCAGTTTATGGAAGAAACATCCACCGTACAGCAGAAATACAACAAACACAAAAGGCAGAGCTTTGCTGGGGGTTTTCAGTTTGTCACACCAATCACTACCCCACAAGCAAAAACCACGTCAACTGCTCATGTTTTAGAGCACTGTGCATCTTGATTCAAAATCTGTCATTTGATGGGTAACACAATTCATATTTCCACTTCTGCCAAGCATGTATTTGCATGGTATTCCCCCACCACGGTCCCAATTATTATTAGTCTGGGATTATTAGTCTGCCTAGCAAACTCTGATCAGGTTTACTGTAAAAACTTTTTCTGAATGGGTGGACCAAATTCATCAATGGATTTGTGACAGAACACATCAGCCATGTCCTGAGTTCTGTAATATATTTAAGACAACAGAGCACTCAGTTTTCATGCTGTACTTAGCTGGCTATCATTCTAACCATACAGGTAAAACCAGCGATCTGCAGAATCAGTGATAGTGAACTGGTGGTACAACAGGTGGCTATTTTGTTTTATTCTATCTTAAATTATTTAAAATGTTACTGGAAAATATCTCAGCAAAAGTTTTACCGTAAAAACTATACCCTTGATCCTAAAGAATATTCTTAAAAGAACTGATATAAAAATACATGGTCTGATTGTTAAGGAAAAGTGTATATAGCATCCTTACAGGCACACTTTTCAAATCTTAAAATATGAGTTAAATTTAACAGGAAAAGGGTTTGGAACGTTCATTGCGTGCCACAGAGCAGCAGTACCACATGCAACTACAGAATTTAGAAGCTGAGATTGAATGTTTAGAGAAAGAGCTACAGGAAGTGAGAAGAGGTATTGAGAAGCAGCTTCGAGAGCATGAAATTCTCCTGAACACTAGGATGAAACTCGAGGAGGAAATAGCAACGTACCGCAGTCTGCTTGAACAGGAAGAGAGCAGGTACTTGTTGATTAGAGAAAGTACTCAGATTTATCTTCAATTTCAGAATTTCCCATTGAACTATCCATTAGAACTGTAAATACATGAACCAATCATTAAAAAATTACAGCATAAAGTCCTTAGAAAAGTTTTCATTGTAACTCAGCTTTACCAATTCCATACTATCTGGATGCCAGCAGCATGTTGCAGCTAGTAGCAAGCTTCCTGCATCCTCACCCAAGGCACTGCATGTTAACATAGGCTTTGTATCACATCAGCTGCTTGACACGGGTTCCATTTGTCTCAGAGCAGAGATGAAGCAAGTCCGTGTCTGTGAAGTTCCTGGAGAGGAGTTCACATCTCGTCCCGTGATAGATGCCCATTTGCATGCTGAATTCATGTCACTCGGTGCCATTCCAAGTCTGTGAGGTCACACATTTGGAGAGCCTACACGTTAGGATGCTGCTTAAGAATAAGTCTTCTTGGGACATTTTCCAACTCGTTGTGCCTGCCCCTATCCCTGGTACACAAACACCAGTAATGAAATGTAGACTTGAATGAGGCAGCTACACCTCCATCAACAACAGAGGATAAGGAAAGGGCAAAATACTGCACTCTGCATGGATATCTGAACTAAAGCAGGCACACTGTTCTGACATCTTTCAGTGGACACTGCCTCCCTTACTCATTTCTGCAGAAAACACGGGTTTTTAGTCCAGCAACCTCACAGAGTTGCATAAGATTCCAGACAGGGGAGTCAGATTTAATGCTTCTAACTCTGAAAATACACACAATTCAGTATTAATAATATTAAATAGCTCTTCCTGGCACACAACCCACTCATGAAGAACTGCCAGAAAATAACAATGAAATGACACAAACATTTTCAGTAATTTTCTTTAGTTCTATGCTCAGAATAAGAAATCCTAACAAATAGTTGCTACAATCAGAGCTTCTCATCTTTCTCATATTCTAAAATTTCACACAGTTGCCTGTAAAACAAGTTATAAGTTAAAGTAATTTAACATTATTTGAAGCTTGTAATAATTTTTATTTTTGCAGGTATCGTTGCTCTATACCTAATCAAAAGGATGACAAAAAGCCTACCACTAGCAAGATTACCTTTATGCTGCCTTCAAGTGAGTTTTTTGACACTCCCCCCTTAGGGGATTATGGCCTTAAAGAGGTTTCTAACTACAGACAAATTAATGGATATTACAGAAGGAACTTCTTCCAATAAAGCAGGAAGAAAAACACCCCCAGGTCCTGTGCCCTGACCTTACTCTTCTGCATACATGGTATATTTGCATTTTCTTTTATAGATGGTGTAAAGAAGCATGAAACTGAGAAGGTGGAATTGATGACAAAACAAGCAGTCCTAGATGGAAATATTATGAAGGAAAGTGCTGAAGCTCATGGCACTATACAGTAAGACATACATGAATTTAACAAAATAACGATTAAATGTAAATTGTGGGCATTATACATCAGTATCTCTGACTTTTCTTTTACTTAGCATCTGTTCTATCGTTCCTACACAGTAAGGAAGCTCCAGAGTAGCAGTGGTACTTCTTCACTTTATATTGAATGGAATGTTTTAACAATAAATTAAATTTTAAAGTTCTTTTTATTAGCATTTACTTCATGAGCTAACAATGTCATGATGATGCTTCTAATTGCTATTCCTGTCAAGAATGAAACTATTAATAATTCATTTAGTTAAGACTGAAAGTAAAAGAGTCCATGCCATGTTTGCAAAGTCCCTGTGGGGCATATTTATGCACATAGATTCAGGCTTGGCTGCTCTGACTTGCTACTTGGAACTCCTACGTTTTGCCAATTACCGTACTAGAGCTTGGCTCCTCAGTGGGCATGTGAATGTTTGTTGGTATGTTTTATTCTTCTTAATTTTGCTAGCACCACATTGCCTCATTCTTTTATTTTCTGCTACTCTTTAAACTCTTTTGTAGACTAGCATTTAACAAAACTTTTAAAACAAGCTGTAGCATACCCTGTCACTAACAATTAACTATAATGAGCTATTGAACACAGAAATTTAAAAATTGATGCTACCATATGGTCTACCGTACACATTCCACACTTGAAGTGTATTTCCATCTCACACTTTTATTAATCTCACACTCAGTGTCTGACAGATCTGAATGCGGCTGCTTGGCCGGGCAGTCTACTGACCTGTGTAAGGCCCCCAGAATCAGTCTTTTAGGTTCAGATCCTGAAACAAATAGACGATTACATCAAGAGGATTTGGGTGTCTAAAGATTATTTGAATCAGATGGGTTTTCATTCTCCATATTTTACTCCTGTCCCCTTTTTTTTTTCTCTTCTTTTTTAATTAATTGTAGATTTACATTCTGAGGTTTGGATCTGAACTAGATTTTTCTCCTCCCTGTTTTGAAGACTTTCAGATGCAGGAATTCAGTCCTGCCCGATACGGTACAGAGGTTTTGTACAAAGTATTTGAGGCTGGGTCCTAAACTTTCTCCTTGTAAGCAAACGCCCGATGTTCTCAGAGAAATGGTTTTGTATCAGAGGCTACATAAAAATACAACAGCAAGAATATAATGAAATATCCAGGGGAATGAAGCTGTTTTAAAAAAAAAAAAAAAAGAAAGAAAAAAAGAAAAAGATTCAATCTGGTGCCTAGTTTCCAATATAACTTGACTGTTACATAGTTTCTCATCACATTTTAAAAGCAGACCCGAAGATACATCTTATGTACTGCCTAAAGGATCATAAACACATTTGCTTTTTTGTTTCAGAACAGAAAAAGTGGATGAAGTTATTAAAGAATGGGAAGGTTCTTTCTTTAAGGACAACCCACGCTTAAGGAAAAAATCAGTTTCACTGCGCTTTGATCTCCACCTAGCAGCAACCGATGAAGGATGTTTGCACACTAAACAGAAAACTCTTCCAGACATTGAAGTCAGGCTGGTAATGAGGAGGTCGTGCAGTATCCCTTCTATCAAACCTTAACCTACAGCAAACTAACCCAAAGTTCATCCTTAACGGGCTCTGGAAATAAACTGTAGATGGACTTATACGGCCTCCTTCTGTCTTGCCACAGCTATGAAATCTTACTAAGTACTTTAACACAACAAAAACATACAAGTCTCTTAAAAGAAAGGGAGAAGAGCAAGGGAGTTAAGATTCCAAGAAACCTAACTTCTACTAGTTTTATACTCTGGGTACAGTCCTTTCATTTTCTCATTATTGTTGTTGTTTTGTAGTATTTCTCCAAATATTAAAAAATTAAACTATGACTTTATACTTTGACATATTCTGTCTTTGTAAGAGAGAACTTGTTTTCTCCTTCTGGAAATGAGAACTGCATATTTCATTCTCTTATTCAATATTGCATATGTACAATAACTGATGAAACCTTGCAATAATTTATATCACAACTGTCATATTTGAAATATATTTTAAAACACTTTCTAATAGCAAAAAAATTACATGCAATGATGCTCTTAAACTATTCACAACATGTTCTTTTAAAAGTAGCTGGTATTTTAAAATATTTTTAGACAATAACTGAGCAAAAATTTCTTTCCCTTATCATACAGACATTTCTTAAAAGTGTTGTTGCAAACAAATATTTTAGCCATATTGTTCCACTGACTTTCAAGCAGTAATTTCTATCAAAAACCAATCATTATCTTATTGGTCCATGCCCATCTGTACTACGACTTTCTTAACTATATCAAGTAAAATTATACCCCTTAACTGTTCAAAATTAAGGAGTCAAACAACTTTTTTTTTTTTAATACTGGTGTTTCATTCATTTTTGTGTGCTACAACAACATGAATTAAAATATCTTAAACAAATTCCTGTTTGGAAAATCTTTTAGGTAAATTGTGCTTTTCATCTCGTACATATAGCAAATCAGTAATACACTGGGATACAACTATTATGGCTACAATTGAACGGACAAAGCAAGGGCTACTTATTCAAAGTAAAATTCTACCAAACCCATTAAGTATCCCCTACTACTACTCGAAGTAGCTAAGGACACGTACAAAGTGCAGTAGATGATCTTGCATCTGTACACAGAAAAAACAGAAATACAAACTCAAACATACCTTATGACATTATGAGACAAATTTTATTAAAAATAAATAATGGTATTAATGTAAGAACGTTTGTTTTCAAGGATCTGTAAGAGGTATAGACGTCACAAGCTCTCACTGACACCATTAGGATTGCAGGGGCTCAAAATCCACAAAAAACATATACAGTATTTGCAGGATCCACAGCAGCATGTAAGATTTAATTTGTCAGTAATTGCCCTGTTACTTACGGCATGTGTTAAAAAACTGATACTGCAAATTCCTCCACTGTTAAGTTATGCTTCTATCTTCTGTTAATGGTAAGAACAATGCATTTATATTGTCCATGGTTCTATACCTACTGTATAAAGCTGGCTAATTATCATTAACCTTAAAACTAATCTGGTGTTGTTAATACTTGAGTATTTGGCATCCTGAATGTAACAGCCTGCCCTAGTACTTTCACTATGCAGCATTTTTTTTGTGCTTATAATATGTACATTTTACGATACTTGAATTTAAACTAAGTTTTAATTGCTTTCAGGCACTTTAAACAGGGATACAAATTTACCAAAGTAAATGATAGTAAAATAATAAAAATAATAATAAAACTGAGTTTGCCCATGCATATTTTGTGAGTTTCCATGTGTCTATCTTGAAAGGGAACGAGTGAAAAAGAAATAGAAAATAAAAGTTGGAGATAAGAAAATCCGTAGTACTGCAACTGAGCATTTTCTAAAGCTCTCCTCTGCAGTTAGTAAGACCCAAATTCCCTAAGAGTCTTTATCAACACATGTAAGGTGAGCATCCTCCTGCTACAAAAATTTCTGGTAAATCCAGTAACCTCAACTAGATCTGAGGCCCTCTGCTGTGAGTGCTGCACAAGAAAGATCAGAAGATGGCAGCTGGCTTACAAAATTTATGATCTAAAAAAGAAGCTGACAGGCAAAGATAAATAGCACGTAAGTATGTAACAGAAACTTAGCTTAATACACACACCTTTAGAACTCCTTCGGCAGACTGCCTTGTGCAGCTAGAGCTTGCACAGGCACATAACAATTATCATATAAATACACGGAAGGCACTGCCAGCTCTGCAGTAAACAGTAACGGAATAATCTTACTCACAGACATGTTTTTTTCTTTAGCCAGTGGGTGTTTGGCTTATTGTCTGACCCACGGTGCTTCTTGGTGTTCCCTCATCTCTAGCCTAACTCTAGTTTTTTTCTCCTGATGATAGAAACTTCATTCAGCACAGTACAGAGCACTACTCCATACTTTATCTTTGCAGTAAATCCTACACATTTTTTAGAGTTGAAAAATTATTGTGTATCTATAGTAGTTACTCTTATCTGGGAACTAAGCAACTAGAAAAAATTCACATATATTATTTCAACCATGCAATGGCCTGACCTTTCAGTTCCTGAAGCCATCTCCCTGACTCCACCGACAGCACAAACACATCCTGAGCTGTCCTGCAATGAGAAATTTATTCCATCAACATGAGGTTACCATGATTTAACACTCGATTCAACAGCTCATAAAAATATACAGCTTCTGTTTGAAGTTTGAAACAACTGGCATAAACCCAGTTATCCTGTTTTACGATCGTGAAACCTGAGGCTAAAAGAAAAAAAAAAAAGACTACAGAACATTGTAATAGCTGGTTTCGTTAACACACAACATTCTGTAGGCAGCCCACTCTTACCTGTACAAAGGTTTTTTTCTTCATGTGGGACTTCCAGACACTGACTTTGTTAGCTACATTAAAATTTGTTTTTACTCTAAACCGGATTCAAGTGTGCATCCTGGCCCTAACTGTATTTTTTCCCTTTACAGTGCATATCTAACTGGAGATCTTTTGCACTACTCGCAAAATCCTTCTTTTCAAATTTCAAGAGCTTATGTTTTTCCTAATAAACTACTCAAACTACTTAAGCTTCCACGGTGTCATCGTGAACCACATGTGGGAGCAGGAAAAAGAAGCACTCAGGGTAACATCTCACCCTCATCTTCTGTTACTTTGCAGAATTCAAGACTACAATACTGAGGACTCAATAACATGGCACAGAACTCTTCACTGCTGGGCTGCTAATTAAATCCAGACCAGCTCAGCTATTGCCACCTATTACCTGCAAATGTCTGAGGTAAAAATGAGTTTCATCGTCTCTAATGAATACATGTCCTCATTACAAAGCTTATGCAACTGTTGCTAATTAAAATAGTTGAATAAGAGTGAAATATTTGGAACCCCCTGATTAGAATGATAATGCATAAACAAATCTATTAAAGTACATATGCTATGCAGTATATTAAAATGTGTAAAGGCAAAAATTTATCACTGTCTCAACATGGATATTAGGCAAGTAGCAAAATAAAAAATGTAACGCGCATATATGCGAAAACACATATAAAGATCCAGAATTACTAGTGTGGAAACTGAGAATCAGTAAAACTAAATGACCATATTCAATATTTAACTAACCTGTGCCAAATTATAATGTAATGCTTTCAACATTAAATGCATTTTAATACTACTAATGTTATTAATAAATTAGAGATGAATGCATGAAGCAGTCAAAACAAGAAAACACTAGGCTATTTTTCACCTCTTGTAAATATTTTCTCACCTTTTCTTTACAAATGTTCTGTCCACATGAAACTGGTACTCAAAAGGTGCGTACTTGGCTTTCTGGAGACATTTCCAATTTTTACATTCTTTCCTAATCAAATGGAAGTCAGATCATTTTGCTGTATTTCAACAAACTGGCCACAGATAACATGATGTAAGCAGACAGGGGCAGAGTTCCTGGCTCTTTATTTGTTCATAAAAGTGTGCTTACTGAAGACCAAAAGCAGGCTGGGCCAGCCAAACTGCAGGCATCAAGAAGAAATGGGCTTAATTTGCAGCAGCTTCATATCATAATCAGTTTCTTCTTTTCCTCTTTTACTGTCCTTTTGGATTAGGTAAGTATGATCTCTTTTTGTTGGAAAAAAATCAGAGATTTCTAGTATCTTTTCAAGAATCTTCAATGTTTGTCTTTCCTTCAGCTGCCACGTTCACTAGGTGCACCAAATTCATCCCTTACGTGTCTGTAACTTCATCTTTCTAGCCATATGACAGTAGTTCAGTCCTCAACTTCATTTTCATTCTATGTTCAGTCATTGTTTTACATTCAGAAACAGTGTTTTCACTGTACGAACGATTCCTATATTGGACACTGAGCCCTGCCATCCTTCACATTCCTGCATCATTCAGAGCTGCAGGCCTTTCATTTGCAAGCCTTTTACCTCATGGGATTCCTTCACGATGCCCACAAACTGTTCTGGATTACCCCAGCTCTCCTGGAATTATCTGTGCTGCAGCTCTCAATCTCCTGCGATTCAGCCCAAGCGTTTGAGGTGGTCATGCTGATTTAGTTCTGAAGCACAACCCACACAGGCTCAGAACCCACACAGCCCCAGAACCCGCAGTCCTTCCCACAGCCCTCCTCTAGGCCTTCCTCAGAGCACAACCTGGCGTCGAGGCACAGAAAACTCCCCGCGTGCCGCACCGGGCCGGGCCTCCCTCCACAGGGACACCCTTTCGGGGCCGAACCGCCCGTTTTGAGCACACAAACACTTCCTGGGCGCTACCGGGCCGCCTCGCCTGCCCCTCGTTCACTCTTTGACGGGGTTTATCCAGGGCCAAGCCCCGCACTCGCTGCCCCGCACCGGAGCCGCCCGCGTCGCCTCAGGCGAGAGGCGCGAAATGGCGGCGGGCACGAGGCGCCGACCGCCCCTCCCCGCCCGCGCCGCAGATTCGCCACGGGGCAACGCGGCTCTTGCCGCTCCCTGCCCGGTCGCGGTGACAGCGGCGAGGGTGGTATAGGGCTACCCGGCACGAAACGGGCTCGGTGGGAGGACGGAGGGAGGGCGGACGGTTTTTTTGTCGAAAGTGCTGAGAGGAACGCGAAGGCGGGGCGGCGCCTCCCTGCCGGTAACGGCGGGGCCCGGCCGCACGCCCCGCCTCAGCGCAGCGCTGTTGCTTTCCGCTCCCGCAGATTCGCCACGGCCCTTCCGGGCCTCCGCTTAACGCCAGCGGGACGCGGCGAAGTCCGGGGCTTGGCGGGGGCTTAGGGGCGAGCAGCGCAGCCCCAACGACCCTTTCTAACGCGGTTACCGCGGGCTGGAGGAGGGCGGTGGCTCCGTGTCGAAAGTGCAGAGCGGAGCGCGCAGGCGCTGCCCTCGCCTGGTGGGGAACAAAGGGAGCGCGGCCGGCGGCGACCGGGTGAGTGGCGGCGGGGGGGGGGACTCGGGGCGGCCCCGCACGGCTCGGTAGGAGGCCGGCAAGGCTCGGGGAGCGGCTGAGGTGAGGGCGCTGAGGGGCCAGGCCCCGGCCTCCTTCCCGTTAGAGGCGGCTGGGGAGGCCTCAGCGCCCCGCACGAACCGGAGAGGGGCTGCCCGCCCTCAGGGGGCTCCTTCCCCGGGGGGCTCCCCCTCACGGGGCTCTATCGGTAGGCTCGGGGCTGCCGGTGCCTGGCGGGCCCTGGGAGCGGCTCTGTGGGGTCGGCTCCGTTCCTCAGGGCGCTGCCGGCCTGCTGCGGGCCGTCCCGGAGCCCCCGCGGAGCTTCCAGGTGGAGAACGGCGGCGGGTGCGAAGCTGAGGGGGTGCCGCCTGTCTCCGGGGTGCCGCCGGGCTGCTCGGAGAAACGCCGGAAAAATAGCATTTGGGCATAATGCTTCATCCCTAGCCACTGATGGGCTGGTTGCTAAAAGATTAAATGCGGGCACCTCTCACGGTCTGCGCTGCTGGCCGGTGTGGTTATTCTTTGTACCGTGTGAAGGAGCTGCTATTTAATCCGGTTATTTATATATTTGTACCGTGTGTCCTGAAACTGGCTGAATAAAATGGCTGGGAGGGGGGAGAAGAGATGCTTAAAATCTCTTTGCATAGACAGGTTTTATTTCACAGCTCTTTAAGGCCAGATTCCTTTGGAAGTATATTCATTTTTCAGTGAACGCCTTAATTTTCAGAAGCTTTTTTGTCTTTATTTCAAAATTGGTCAACTTTATTTTTCTTTAGTAAAGATGAGGGAAGGCAAAGGTTTAATATTTAATAGCGTGGTGTTCTTTTGTTTTTCAGAATTACAAATATAATGTCAGGTGGCTGAAAATTTGCCTATCAAAATGTCAAGTAAGTTCTCAGATTTTTCTTCCTTTGGTGAACCTTTAGGTCTGGTTCAGCAGAACCTGTTCATGAGATAATCCTGTTATTCCTTGAATGATAGGAAATGTAGTTACTTCTGACCAGACTCATGGCCTCAAAGCTTGCTGTGGCTTGTTTCTGGTGCACCAGGTGTAACTAGAGCTTAGCTTGCTGCTGATTCTCTCTGAAGTCTACATTAACACGCCAAAGACTGATCGAGTCCAAGTATTTGATTTCATAGAAATTGCAGTTACTGCAGCTTCTCCGAAATCCTGCTGTTTGCTTATTTTCTTTCAGTTTATGTGTACATAAATGCATTTCACATCCTTTAATCTCCTGCCTAAATAAAAGACTGGCAATGGTGTGGTCTTAAATCTTTTAAATTCTTCTATCGCTTGCATTACGCTCTGCGGTGACAGAATGCAAAGTGTTTGGGAGCAGACTCCGTTTTTTGTAAATCACTTAATGTTTGCCACAGCGGATGCCTTATATAAAAAAAAAATCATTCAAATTTTCAAGATTCTTTTGCTTACATTTATATCTTAACAGAAAGGCCATCTTATGCTCCACCTCCTACCCCAGCTCCCGCAACCGTAAGTATAGTGATTTTTCTCATTAACACAGATACCTGGTAAAATAGCCCTTAGTAATTTCCAGAGCAGTAGTGGTGGAGTTGCAGCACCTTCCTGTATCGGGAAACCGCACTAGTTGTATTTCATTATTAATGTGGTATGCACTATTTACATTCATCTCACTTTTTTGGGCACTTTCTGAAAGAAAAGCTGAATAAACTTATTTATCTTTATGGCTGGATCCTGCAGATCTCTTTTTTATAAGCAGTTACTAGGATCACTTACACATGTAGCCATTTTAACTTAGGTAGATAACATTGGGCTCTTGGTCTAAACTTATGTTTGCATCGCGTTGCAACAGTATACTAGAATAGTTAAGAACAAAGTGATATATTTAATTCTAAAACTTCCTGGTCAACTTATGGCCAAATCATGAGCAAGCAGGGCATGCCTTCGTGCTTCTGTTGTACCTAACCCATTTTCAGCAGAATGCAGAAGTACACAAAATTCTGTTATATTGGCTCAGAATAACGAAACACAAGGGTCATCTTATCAAGCTTCTTGAAGTCACTGATATTTTGGAGTCCAATGCATGAGAAATACCTTCATTTATAATAAAATAGTGTGGAATGCCAATTAGGAAAATGTGGGAAGTTTTGAGTCCTGCCCAGTTGCAGTCATGCATGTATGAAAACACACGGAAATAGCATGTTGTGGTTAGAAAAGCACCTGAGAGCACGTGCATCTCTTGCATATGTTTCTAAGCAGCTTGCATTTTAAGAGTAATACTTTCACATGGAAGAAATATTAATCTTTGGTACAGAGGAATAAGATGCTACATTGAAATTCATTCTTACCAAAGAGAATTTGGAAACTGTTGTCCAAGGGTGTCCCTGGTCTCTGCATCTGGGATGAGAACTGCAAGAAGGGATTTAGATTAAATGTGATGCTTTAAATTTACTGTGCTATACTTTAAGGGTAGTTGAAACTATCATGTATAAGTTATGTTCTTAAACACTTACAGAAATAAAACATTGTTTTGCGTAGTTTGTTCAGAGTTTTCATTCTGCATACAACTTAATAGATTTGTGCCGCTGTTAGAAGGAATGTGATGACATCCACTCTTACAACTGGATTCCTGCATACGTGTGTGATTCCTATGGGACACGGTGTGGATACGGATGTTAAATGGTGTATACTGACGTGGTACATCATTTAGTCGAGTTAGTAAGTCTTCAGGAGGATACATGAAACAAAAAATTCAAATCTTCAATTAGTGACATACATTGCTTGTCTTTCATATGTGTTTTGTATTACTTAAGTTGCATACAGTCCTTGAGATAATGGTCTGTGCTCTGTTAATGCAAGGTAGAAAGGAAAAGGAGACACACATTGCTTATTCCTCCACAGCCACTTTGAGATCCTGTAGTCAACAAAGTTTCAAGATTTCTCTTTAAGTAGCATTACATCTGAAGTAACAAATCTCCATGTAATGCATGATAGCTACCTTGTAATATTAAACTCCCCTTTTGCTTAATTCTTTTTGTGCAAAGGGAGACAAATGTCATTTTACTATGGGTCAGTGTTACTGTAACACTATCTTTTAACAAAATCAGATGACATCTTATTAAATAGCAAATGTGTATGTCGTCATCACAGGCATACAAACTGAGTAAATGTCAACTACTGTGACTGAGATTCTGAAAGCTGGGTAATAAAGCATGTATTCGAAGGCTGACTGTTACAGGATGCTTTTATTTCGTACTTGTATTGTTTAGAAATAAAGTGACTACAGTATGTCTACATGCAGTTGAAAGCTTTGCAAGTTAATGTAGTTTAGCTTACAGGTTATTTTTGTTCCATGTTTGTATCTGTCATGCTGTGGTTCCCTGGAATATTGAACTTAATCATAGAATTTCCACAACTGTAATCTAGAATGGGTATGTGAGCACATGAAATTAAGACTGCCGGAATGTTTCTTACTAGGGCTGAAGCGGGACTGAAGTGTGAGTCATGGTGTAGGTAACACTCAAACTCTGAGCAACACTGGAGGATAAGTCATTATGGATTGGGATGAAAGGACCACCACAGTCAGGACCTAATCACAATCGCTGTTCAATAGCTGATCCACTTTTTACAACAGAACTTGAATTGTGCATGACAGGAAAAACAAGTGCATAATTAAAAGGCTGGAGCAAGATTTGTGAGAGAAGGGGAAAGACAGCGAACCTTCTGATACTTGATTGTATGTAGATGACAGCTAACAAGGGATTGTAGAGAAATCACTTTTTTTTTTTTCTGCCTTATGGGATGTGAGAACAAACTGATCCACCTTCAAGAGTGGATAAAGATGTGTTGATTAACTTCTGAAATCATCTCTGACTCAGTGGACAGTTAAGATCAGTTTGTAGCTTCTAACCTGTAGATTGTATTTCAGTGCTTCCTCAACTCTGCCAGTCTGCAGCCAACCTCGCGAGAGGCGGACGTCTCAGTGAATCGTCATCTCTCTTGGTTTTTCTAATCCCACAGTTCTACAAAATATTTCAATTTGCAAATAGCCAGTAAAGTCTTTCTGTGCTGGTATTGCTGCACAGGTGGTGCTCAGATTTTCTTCCTGCCTATTGACAGCATCACGCTTGTTGGAAAGGTGGATGAAAAGCAGGCAGGGATTTTCAGTTACAGTAGATATTGACTTGGGATTTTTGCCCCATTCCTGTGTGCTGTGTTGCCTTATAAGTTTAACCCTTTGGATATGAGGATCTTCATGAACTTCTTGGTGCCTTATTATACACTGGAAAGTTTTACTAGGCATGAGCAGGATTTATGGAATACTTGTTTAAACCAGTTGCACATCTAATAGAAATAAACCCACCAACTTTGGACAAAAATCGTAGCAACGTATTTGCTTAAAATCCTGTTTCCTTAATAGGTTTGTATTGGAGTAAGTTCTGTGTGTTGAGAAGATATCAACTGCTACACCTCATTTGCTTGTTTAAACTCTGATTGCTTTTGCATGCCATATTGCAGTTCACTTTCATTTCTGTGTTTTCCTCGTTTGAGCTCATTTCTCATTCGTGTTTTTGTCTCATTTGTTTCCATCAGCAAATGCCCAGCACACCAGGGTTTGTGGGATACAATCCATACAGCCATCTGGCGTACAACAACTACAGGCTGGGAGGGAACCCGGGCACCAACAGCCGGGTCACGGTAGGAGAATCAACTATTACATCATCCGGCAAACAACAGGAATTGACCAGAAATGGCTTTAGAGTTAGGTTCTTCTGAATCTTGGCTGCTGCCACGTTTTTCTAAAACCCAAAATTTACCTCTGATTTTTACTCTTCACCCCTATCCCTTCCCATTCACTTTGAAACTTTTTACAGGAAATGGACTTCCATTTGAAGAGGGGGAAAGAATACGTGGTAATCATGTATGATGCAGAACTCCAAAGAGACAGCCTTTGTGGTCTTCAGTGACCACTGCATGCTTAGGGAGAAGGTCTGTAGTGTGGGCACAGATTTTCCTTGGAGGGAACTGCTATTTTTTTCTTATTAAGGCTTATTGGCACAAAAATAAGGAAGAATACTTTGCAAACTAGGGTTTGTTAATAGTATTGCATTATACTATTGAGCCGTGCAGGAGATGTAAGCCTTTATTTTTCTTTCCAGTCTTAGTCTGATATTAGCTGTGTAAAGTCCCTAGTTCAGAAATAATTGTTTGAACAAAAGTGTAATGATCATCAAATAGAATCCTTTCAGATCTTCTGTTAATCTGTAGGTGTGTAGAAAAGGGATCCTAAAAACGTTTTTAATGGAGTAAATAGTTAGCTGGAGTCAGTTTGTGACAGGTGACAACTACTTTCTAATACAGGTGAAGTCTTGAGCATTAGGTGCAGTCAAGGAAAAAAAAGACTGGAAGCACATGGTTTTCATAAGTAACAACAGAAATAGAGATAGAGTAAACCCCTGATATTAAAAAAAAAAAAAAAGTTAATTAAAAAAAAAGTTTCTTTAATTTTCCTAATAAGATTTTTCATGTAAAAAATTCAGCCTTAAAGCATCTGCCTTGTTCGGAATATGGTATAAGGAAAAAATTTCTCAAGGAACACGTATATGGTACCTTAAATGAAGTGTACTCTTAGAAACCTTCTTTCTAACTTCATATATGAAGTTCATCTGGTTTGTTAAAATGTTTATGGAAAAAGACCTTCCCCATACAAGCTGAAACTTGACTGAACATACTGTCTGAACATATTTTTCTTATACAAGAATAAGTTTTTTCTGAGAACTTTCATTGTTTCTGTATGTCATAAGCATATACAGCCTTCTGTGCCATGCATATATCAGTATATGTATGGTGTCTTTAAATTCCTGTTAATTTAAAAGCATTAAACAGTTTCCGTTAATGTTTTTCAAACCCATTTGTGTGTGTATATATGTATACATTTTGGTAATGCATATACCTCATGTACATTATTTATATCTATACGCAGTTCCGTATGCATTGTTTCACAGATCTCCATAAATTCAGCAAAGCAAAATATCAAAAAGAAAAATCTGAAAGCCGAATACTGCGCATTAGCCTATATGGCCAAACTCCCATTATTTGGTTAATCTGTGGCTGTAGTTCTGAAAAAGCTTGAAATTGCTTCATTTTTTTTTTTTTTTTTTTATAAAAATGGTCCCACTTAATAAAATGGAACTCCTTGCATGTCTAAGCTCTTGAAGAGCGGAGGTTTTCAGAACCTATGGTTGGTAGGGACTACAAGGTCATTGCTTTAGGAGAAGAAAGCCCTGCCAGATGTTTTGTAGATTGAGGGGACAGAAAGAGGTGGGTGCAGCAGCTTTCAGTCAGTAACAATTACTGCTCAGTGTCTTTTTATTTAGTGCAAGCAAGGTGCTTGATGTTGTACAAACCTAAAGGAAGATACGAGCACACAAAGATATTGCAGGCTAATTTGGACAACTACAGTACAGCCTGGATACTAATAATGCACACTGGTGGATCACTTGCATAGGGGTGTTTTTTATAATGGGTAGTTTCATTGGCTCTGAATTACCACTGGCATATTTTGTGGACAAACGCATTGCTGAAATGATTTGCAAATGAAAAGACTTCCAGATGCCATGATCCTATCTTCACTCTCTGCCCCTCATCCCACAGTAGACACATTAAATTTGTTAGAACAGGTACAATAAATTGCTAACCAGAAGTGAGAAAAGCAACCTGCTGGGACTGGTGTTTTAATGGAAATTTCTAAGTTGTGCTTTTCAGTTTTTAGAATGTGGAGCCGATTTAGATTTTTATCTAGTTGCTGTTCTGTAAGCTTACAGATAAAAGGACAAATTTAGATTGGAAAAATATTACAATGAGGACCAGTTGTAGTACCTGTTCAGTTCTTTTTTTTTGTGATGTTGCTTGCTTCTTGGAATGGGGGCGGAGGGATGTTTGTTTCAACTGCACAAGAATGAAAGATTTCCAAAAATAGTGTGTATGGAAACTGTCCAGTGAGTACATTAACAAATGGATTTATTCGGTTCTTTCATAGGCTTCCTCTGGTATTACCATTCCAAAGCCCCCCAAACCCCCAGACAAGCCCCTGATGCCCTACATGAGGTACAGCCGGAAGGTGGGTATACGGTATCGAACAAGTAATAATAAAAGTTAGCGTTTGTATGTGCTAACGATTTATTGCTATTATCTTAGTTTCAGCTTCTAAACTTTTACTTCTAACAGCCTGCACATTCTTTTAAGGGAATTGTAAAGTACAGATGCATTGCCCTTCAGAATAATGGCAGCAGTAGTCTGTTCACACAGTTGCCAGTTGCTGGGGGGAAAAGGTTTCTCTAAAATGATAATTTACTACCACTGTCTCTGCTGACAAGGATCCACCCTGCCACATTCAGAAGTTCCTGTGACTTACTGACAGAACTTTTTTTATAAAAGGAGATATTCCTTGCGGTATACTGGGCTTGGTACAGTGCTGTAGCTGGACTGAAGAGTAGCAATGAGTGGACTTTGCATGTTCTCCTTCACCAACCTAGCCTGTGGCAACGTTTACTTCGCTATTCTGTGAACTGATTGACAGAAAGTAGGAGAGAGACTCTTGTGGAGTCTGGAATCTGATTGGGCATGGGGAGGGCATGCGAGCCTGTCTGAAGCGGGTGAGCCAGAAGGAAATTCTTCTACCTCTGGTAAAGTATCTTTACCAGCCTATCTGTCTTAGGCCAAAAAACCAACAACAAAAAAAAAAAAGTCAAGTGGCGCAGCAAGAAATAACACTGGCAGCTCTCTCCTTTTTTTTTCCCTATAAAGTTAGAAACCTTTTTGGTGGAGTCAGAACTTGTTGGAACTCAAATTGATCAGCAAGACTGAAAAATAATGTTGCATTCTGATCTGAAAAGCTCAGTGCTCTTTATCATAATCTACTGCTGGATGTGTTTACTCAGTAGCACTTTTTTTTTTTCCCAGAGATGCAGCGATGTGCATTTGAGAAGAGAATTAAGAGGGTTAAAAGCAATGTTCTCATGAAACCAAAGCCATTTCAGCAATTGCCCGTTTCAGTGACTTCCTGCCCCAGAAAATAATCGAGATAGTTTAGCCAGACATTCCTAACTTAATCCTGTTTTTCATGGTGGTTCCAGAAAGAACACTGAGATGACAATATAAAATGTTTAATTTGGAAGTATTTAGATATCATTAGTAAAGCTCCAGCTGTTTCTGTTAAGGTCTGGGACCAAGTGAAGGCGTCCAATCCTGATTTGAAGTTATGGGAAATTGGCAAGATTATTGGAGGAATGTGGCGAGATCTCACTGATGAAGAGAAGCAAGAGTATTTGAATGAATATGAAGCTGAAAAGGTAAATGGAAGAAATCTGGGATGTTTATTACAGCTGATTCTTCTAGGAACTGGTCTGAGAAGAAAAATTCATCTTACCCATGCAGTGGTGTATGAGGCACTCACGAGACCCCCTATATGTAACTTAATGGAAGTATGTCCTGACACGTCTTTTAGATTTTTTTTAAATAACTGTACATCAACTGTGACTGGTCAGTTTTTAGACCTAATTCAAAATGAAGTATTTATAATTGAGTGTCGATTTTATTTAATGGATTTGATTGTACAACATCAGTGTTGAAAAGATTGTCTCAACACCAAAATCCTCTTTCAAAACTGGTGCTCTGCAACTACTGCTATTGAGTCATGAACGTGTTCATAAAAGACTTCCAGTCACGTAGGGTCTGGTTTCCATGGTGTATAATCTGGTGTAACTCCATGGTATGGCATAGTGTTTTGTTTCCTAGTAGGAAAATGCTACCATTTTTAGGGTTTCTTGCATTTGTGTTGCTTTTTATTGATCTTCATGACAAAGATGACAGCTACATCATGTGTCTAGGTTGGTAAGTGTTGAGGACTTTTACAAGACTGTGATCCTAAGCTACAAGGGGAAACTTGTCCACCTGCTGTCTTGTGGTTAAGCCTGGTAGGCATCTGAGGTTGTGTACAACCTGGTCAAACCTGAGAAACTTGGAGCTGTTTTTATTCCAAGTCAATAGAGAAGTACTTCAAAGCTGGATGCTCTTAGTTGAAACAAAATCAAGGAATTCTTTTTCTTTTTTAACTTGGTAACAACACTTAGATTGTAAGCTCCTTGGGGCAGGGGCCATCTTGTTTATATTTTTTCAACTGCCTAGATAGGTTTCCAGTCCTAATAATAAAGAAATTGACACCCTTAGGTACTTGCACCAATATCACAGATATATCTTATATTTCATTGGAAATACCTCAAATCTCTGTACAAAATCTAGACCAGGCAAATTTTAAATGACATAAAGCAATTCAAGGGGAAAATATTTCAAAGAAGGTGAAAATAGTGATGCAGTCCTGCTACCAGGAGACAGTAGTCTGGCTGCAGCATTCTGTATCATCCCAGTGCAGGGATGGATCAAAGAATACAAAAACATTAAGTGATTTTGAAAACTGGTTCATGGCATACTGGAATAAGGAAAGAGAAAAAAATTGAATCAATTATGTAGTTAGAAATCCAAAGAATTAAGAATATTTTAAGTCAACTTATTTTTTATCAAAGTTCTGAAATTTGATTTTGAACTTTAAAAACAAAACTCTTGTAAGACCTCTCAAGCTATTAAAACATGCCTAAAAGCCCAACTAGTGTTTTTAAAAACATGACTGTGGAAGAAGTTCTAATTGGTTAAAAAAAGAAATGAAGAGAACATGATCATTTGTGTATCCGCAAGATAGTTCCAAATAGATTTGTCTGTATATAACTACCTGTTGAGTTGCACCTAATTGTGTCAAGTCTGAAATTGTCAAGTGGTGCAATCAAACAATATTGGTCACGTTTCAGATAGAGTACAATGAGTCCATGAAGGCCTACCATAACTCTCCTGCATACCTTGCCTACATCAATGCAAAAAGTCGTGCTGAGGCTGCGTTAGAAGAAGAAAGCCGACAAAGGCAGTCACGCATGGAGAAGGGTGAACCTTACATGAGTATACAGCCAGCAGAAGATCCAGATGGTAAGCAGAAAGGAATTTGTATGCACATCCAGTGAGACAGCCTCATTGCAAAAATATGGAAAATTATCTCTGTATAGCCTTCACAGTGCTTAACGTGACTTCCTTCCTATTTCAGTACCTTCAATACTAATTTTCATGATCACACTTTTATTTTGTAGAGCCAGTAGCTGACTTTGTCTTGTTTCCAAAAGCTAAGGTGGAAAGGCAATGATAGAAATTATTCTAGCCCTTGATTCGGTGTGAAGTAATGCTTACAGTTCAAAAGAAATCAGTCTGCTTAAAATTCTGCGATGGCTTTAACATGTAAATTACAAGATGATTAGATGCCTGATTTAATCCAGCCTGAATGCGATTTTGTGCTTTATTACCAGAAGTGCATACTTCTGATAAGTAGAGTTCTGGTATGATGAAGAACACCTGAACTCAAATGTCATTTGAGATTGTTTAGAAAAGAAGAGTTATCCTTCCTATTGACAAGTTGATGAGAAAATTCTGCAAGTTTATTTGACTGCAAGGAAATGTACTCCACCCAGTGGGAAAAATTAGATTCATATAGTTAACGTCTACTTCTACATTCATGACCAGATACATACTTGTTGAAACCTGAGGGTGAAAAATCTACTCAGTTACACCCTTTTTTTTTTTTTTTTCCTCCTTTTTGTAAAAGCACACCCTTGAGATAAAGCCTGTGACAAAGAGCACTTGCCTGTGTGAGGTAACTGCAAAATGTATGTAAATAATATTTAGTGTTCCAGTAGCTGGCACTTTAGAACTTTGTTCTGTTCCATGCTGCTTGGGCCAAATTGAGTCAGGCAGAGCCAGCTGACCTAGCACTGAGCTGGATCTGCTCATACTTGGGATGAAATGGCAAATTCTTCTCCATGGCAGAAATGCTGCTGTCTGTGCTGCATGTCACTAGGATCAAGAGCTTGTAGTGTGAAAGGAATCTTGTTAAGAGGACAAAGATGTTTACGAAGGAGACTGATTTACTTAATATTTCTTTGTCTCTTGCAAATCTATTGTCTTCCCACTATTTTTTCTCTTTTCACTTCATTTAATCAGGTATCTCAATGGGAAATTGAACGTAACACTTTAAAATAAAGCAGGTAACTAGTTTAATGAAAGCTTCTTCCTTGGTAATATTTTCTGGTGTGATGTATTAAGATTGTCTTCAAGATCCCTGTGAGTAGTTGAAGAGTAAATTCCATTAGGAAAACTTCATGTGAAATAAATTCAGCTTCTGGACTTTACTAAATGACCTCATTCTGAAAGACAATTCAGTTAACCTGCCAGTTAATGGATTTTAACACTCAACTAAATGTGACTTGTATTCACAGAAGTTTCTTCTAAGTTTATTCCCTCACCAATAGTTAATGCTGTTTAATTACTCTGCTTTAAATTCTACTAGTTAGACTTCAATTTCTAGAGCCCGAGATAGGTTCTTGATACCAAAACTGCAGATTCTGGTTTGACTTTTTTTTTTTTTTTAATTATATTGAAAAGCTTTACCTGCTCTCTGAACAAATACAGAAAGTTACAGCATAGCAAGCCCTCTGTCTTCTACATGCCAGAAGCTTTTGAGTGCTGCTAGGTACAGGAAGCATGCTTTATAGTTTCATATGTTTTGTTCTGCTTTGTAGCATCAAACTTCGTTTTACTTCTAAAATGATTACCTAGTATAATCCATAATGCTGTAGTTCACGTTAAGTTCTGTATCTATTGTTCAAGTTTAGTATCTTGTCATTAATTGGAAACTCTTTTAATTTGGTCAGGGGAAAAAAAAATGACCTGTTAAATTCTTCTATCTTCTTGTATAGTTTATCCTGTAGATGCATGTCAAAAAGACTGTTTTTCCTGGGCTGACTTCAACTTCTTTTCTCTGCAAGAAGCTGATAAAACAACGAGCTCTTGACCTATGTGCATGTATATTTTTTCTCCTTGAAGTGTATTTTTTTCACTAGCTGTTCTCAAAGGAAGTGCATTTGTACCCCCCCAAAATGTAGAATACAGTTATTACATTAACTGAAAATTAAATGTTAAATTGCTTCACGTTTTCATCCCTCAGAGTTTCAAAAAGTAAGTCATTTTGATCAGTGGTACAAAGCTCATTTATAGAGGAATGTCTCCTTTGTTAGTATTGTGACCTTTTATTTTTTAGTGGACTTTTTTTGGCATCATGATTAACCAGGAATGGTTTCTTTATTTAATGTATTAATAGCCCCTCTTACTCTGGAAGCAAGAAATAAGTTAATCTACGTTTCAGACTTGTGGGAAGATACAAGTAAAATAGCTGCCGTAGCTGTGCCAGGGTGAATGGCACTCAATCCTCAAACTCTTTTCTCATTACATGATGTTACTTAATCAAGTACTTGTTGGTATGAACTTTGTGACATGACAAACTGGTGTTAGTTTTTTTTTGTGGTTAATTACTGGTGACATTGGTACAGTCAATTAGGCTTGACACTTGCTTTGTGGAATTAAAGCAATTGCACTTAAAACTCTTGTTTCAGATTACGACGACGGATTTTCTATGAAGCACACAGCTACAGCTCGTTTCCAAAGAAACCATCGTCTCATCAGTGAGATATTGAGTGAAAGTGTGGTTCCTGACGTCCGTTCTGTTGTCACTACAGCTAGAATGCAAGTTCTTAAACGCCAGGTTCAATCCTTAATGGTTCACCAGGTAAGGATAAATGATACAAAGGCAGCTAAAACTTAATGGGGTTAGGCTGTACTCCAAGTCTCAGATCATTTGATCATCTACATGACTATTCTTGTTGGGTGTCAATGTTCTGTATGCTCTAAGAGCTAATCTCTGGGTTTTGTTGGGAGTGGCAAGATGTGAGGCTTCACCTTTTGTGCTGTTTTGTTAGTCAGAATTATGTTAAACTTGTCCTTTAGGCCATCTTAAGTACTAAATCCATAGCTCTTCATTATTAGAACCTTCTCTGTATAAAGTAAATCTTCAGTTTAATAGGTTCTGATAGTTGTGGCTTTCAGTTGGCTTATTACTGTAATCTTGGTTGTTACAGTCTTGTATCGCAGTAAATCCTATTGAAACATTATTCCTTGAAAAGTAAATGTATGCAAAGAAATCTAGTGAGATCACATTTGTACATTCCAGCTAGCTTTGAATGGGCATACGCCCATATTTTCCAAACAAAAGAACTCTGTCAGTATAGTAAGTATACGTGTAGGCAAAGAAAACTGGAGTTTGACCAGAATAAGATAGAGATTTGTCACTTTTTTTTTTTAAATCACAAGATGGAGTAGAGCTTCCTATTTCTTTGAATTGTGGTCTTTCTGCATTAGAGGATGTAACTGAAGTGTCACATGTGTACTATAGGGTGTATAAAATGAAAGAAAGTATGTAGATTTAGATGATAAACTGTTCACCTTGACTCCATGATGTTTAAAATTTTATAATAGGTCTAACAATTGTGAATTATTATACAGACACATTTGTTGTTCGTGCTTTTTTTATATGAACTTCTTAGCTATTGGGTGTTAGATCTAGGAAAACATTTTGGGATTAAGGGTGTTTAAAGCATGGGTACATTTTAAAACATTGGTCAAAATGTTTTTGTCCAGTTCTTCAGATGACTTCATAGTAAGCTTCTTACCATTTATTTATTTCCAGCGTAAACTGGAAGCTGAGCTTCTGCAAATTGAGGAGCGCCACCAGGAGAAGAAGAGGAAATTCTTGGAAAGCACAGAATCCTTCAATAATGAGCTCAAAAGGGTACAACTCTCACTTTTCTCCACTTATTTTGAGGAATCTATTAGTCAACCATTTATATAAGTACTCTGACTACTTCTGTTTAGTTCTGTATTTAATTATTTATAATTAGATGGCTGCAGTGTCCTAGGCCTGGTGAAGTATGTGGGTGTTAATGCACGGCATTTTTATTATTGCATGTTCCTTCGTTGACCTTTAGTAGTTATATTCAGCCAGTACAGTTTAGAAGTGCCTTCAGGCTTGACGGGTTGAGTTTACTAGGGAGCAGCTCAACGGAGGTGGCCTAAAGCCACTATGAAGAACATATTTCTCTGTCCTTGTTTGCATTCAAAAACAGGGCTTAGGTTGTTTTTTTAACCCCCCCCCTTTTTTTTTTTGATAATAAGTTTATTTCTCCCTGTGTGGTTAGTGAAGGTTTTAGTATAAACTTTATCAGATCAGAATAGTTATGCTGCATGTAGAAATACTGAACTAATAATAATTGGGTATTCCTGATACTTTGTTTTTCATTGTAACTGGGGTAGTAAAAGAGGTTTTTTGTTTGTTTTATTTGCTAGTTATGCAGTTTGAAGGTAGAAGTGGATATGGAAAAAATTGCAGCTGAAATTGCTCAAGCTGAGGAACAGGCTCGCAAGAGGCAGGAGGAAAGGGAAAAAGAAGCAGCTGAACAAGCTGAACGCAGTCAAAACAACATAGCAGCTGAGGAAGAACAGGCAGCTAACAAGATGGAGGAGAAGAAAGAAGAGGAGAGTGCTCCAATGGAGACAGGTAACTGTATTTAAAGAGCAGTTTAAGAATCCTGAAAGGATTGGCTTTAAAGTATCTCTGTAGAGGCTCAGCATAGCCAGGGAGGCCCTACACTTTTGTTGTTAGTCAGAAGGCTTCTTCAGAAGAACACTCAGAAGAGTCAACTTCATCTTGGTGAACACAGGTGTTTGCTTTCTTCTCATTAAGTTGTTCCTTTTTAAAAGGGTAGAGGATATCACAAAGCCAGTATGTAATGCTTGGTGTTTAAATGTACCCAAGAAAAAAAAACATGATTTCTGAATTCCTTCTAAACCTAACTCATCTCTTAAACATGTTAGCTAGGAACGACTGAGAGTGTTTCCTTGTCCTACTGTCAACATCTAGCAAGGATGCTAGGTGACAGTGAATCATTGCTGAAACAGCATGAGGGAAAGTGGAAGAGTTGAATTCTAGTTTAATGAGGTGCAGTGCTTGGTGTCCCGACTTCTGAGGTCGGGCTGCAAGTGACTTTCAGGATGCCATGTGGCAGGACCGTGTACATTCTAAGTACCGAGTGGTCTTTCAGAGCTGTGCTTCTACTGCACATTCTAAGTAATAAATAGTTGTTATGAAATACTTGGATTTACTACAGATTCTATTTCTTCCTAAATTGTAATCACACCACCTAAATATATAGGTATATAAATGACACTGAGAAATATTTCATTACAGAAGAGCCTCACCCAGAAGAGAGCACAGAAAACCAGCAGAATGGTGAAGAAGGAACATCTACCCCAGATGATAAGGAGAGCGGCCAAGAAGGGGTTGATAGCACTGCAGAGGAAGGAACCAGTGACAGCAACACTGGTTCAGAGAGCAATAGTGCGACAGTTGAAGAGCCTCCTGCAGACCCTATCACTGAGGATAGTGAGAAGAAAGAATAAACATTGACTTGTTTCATGTGTCTCTTTTTTAATGAAGTACTGTTTTGATTTCAAAATGTGCTAAGCAGCTTTTGTATCTTCCTTGCTTGTATCACTTGTCTCCAAAGGATATTGGGTTTTAGTAACACTTCGTATTATCAGCATAGAGACTTGAAGGGCCCTTTAGGGGCAAAGGGTATCTTAAAACAGGCAGAAAACACCTCGCATAAATACAGTGATAAAATATGAAGAGATACTACTGTTTGGAATTTCTTCCCCAGAAAGATAACTGGTTTTGTTTTTTATATTAGAAATCAGGATTTTTCCCCTCTTTCTAATCACACGCCCACAGTGGAAATGCAGTTTTCCTTCAAGGCCCTTCTTCTTCAGTTGTGGCTGAATGAGATGCAGATGGGCATCACCTCTCGGCTGGGTTCCTCTTGATCTAGCTTTGCTGGTGGACTAACAGCCCCCACGCATCTCTTGGTTAGGGTAAGGGAATGTTACACTGGGAGCTGGGAAGCTTGTACCATGATCACAGGCTGATGAAGCAGCACAATTGAGAAACATGCGGTTAATTGTACTTGTCTTCAAGACAGGGTCAATGTTACTGAGGCATCTTAAAGTTGACCTTAGTATTAAGTGATGATGCATAACCCCTGTACTTTCTGTGTATAACCTTGGTCTAACAAAACAAAAAAACCACAGCAGCCTAGCACAAGTTACCACAACTATTTCTGTTCTTGCCACCAGTGATGTCTACTGTAGCTCCCCAGTTCAACAGTTGTAAAGAAAGCTTTCGTTACTCCTAAATAAGGCTGCTGCAACACTTGGACTTGTGTGGTTTTTTTAATATAATCTTTTTTGTATGAATAGAGTAGCTATGCAACACGGAAGGAATCTTGCTCGTGTTACGCATGTGATACATCTGGGGATACATTTCCAAATGATTTAAGAGTGCAGTTGTCTTGAAGTATAAGAAATCTAGAGGATTTTTTTTCTGTGATACAGGATTATTTTCAACAACAGTCTTTGCTCTTCTCCACTATTTAACTCTTTTATTTGCTACTGAGATATCATAATAGGACCTCAGCCAGAGATCTGGCAAAATACGAAGCAGGAGAATTGAAACATGTTATTTGCTCTCAGAGAAAGTAGTCATGAATGCAACGCAAACAGTAGAAAACAGTAGTTCTGCTTGCCATGACCTTTCAAAACTTCTAGGAACTCTACAAAAGTATTGAAAATGCTACATTTTGCCCTGTACAAACAGAAGTCCTATTTGAAGAAAAAAATACAATACAATATTACAATAGATACAAGCTGTTCTATCAGTTTCCTACTGTAAGAGGACATACGACGCATATGCTTCAATAATGTGTTTTTATGGCTGTTTTATAAATTTCCAACTGTAAGAGAACATATGATGCATATGCTTCAATGAACTAGCGTGTTTTTATGGAATAGTGGGTATATGAGATGGTATTGTTTTTTTAAATCCTTTTTTTTAATGGTCTAAAAATAATAAAATCCAACTTTTTTTTTAAATTTACAGTGGTCTGGTTCTTGTTTCCTAAGGCAGTGCCTGTATTTTATGTATGGCTTTTATCAGATGCCCTCCATCTTAAGGCCAGAAGAATGAAAACATGGAACTCATTATTGAAATATGTTAAATATGAAAAGCTATGCTGCGGGAGCACTTTGAAAATCAAAGCAAAAAACTGCTGAGTTGCTGTAAGCTTTTGTTCAAATGCCAGCTAAGTCTAGAAGGAACTCTGGTGACAGCTTTTGACTTTAAGAGCCAGTGAACAGGGGAATTTGTGGAGGAAACAATACAAGTAGTGATGAACTTGTGATCTTTTTTCCTGTTAGCTTTTAACTGCCACCTTCCAAGTTGACAAAGCATTTTCACATTACTTTAAACAAAGTGAAATTTCCACCCCAAAGGGCAGTAAGGCATATATTTACAAAAGGGATGATATGAGGAGTAAGATGCACTTATGGTCCTAATACTTCATAGCCAATTTTTATGATTAACTACCATGCATTCTTCCTGACTTGACAAGATTCCATGAACTGATTTGCACGTTTCTGCTTGGAAGTGGTTATTGAACAGGCATTACAGTGCAGTCTGGTGTACATATTAAAGAGACTCTTCAGAGACACTGCCTCATAGTTTACAATTTTGTTTCATACTCCCAAGAGACATGCACCTTTCAGCAGCTGGTGCTGAGTCGAAGTTCTTTGTTCAGTTGCCTCCAGTAGTTCTTTTTGTGTTGGTTCTTCTGTGAAATCGTATAATTTAGTGCAGTTCTACAGAACGGATTTAAATCTTACTGCAGATGTCAAGACAACCCTGCAAACAAATGTGTCAGTCTCAGGCACTGCACCCTGTGGGCGAATCTGAACATGCTTGTTCAAGTGCTGAGGGAGAATGTGTATATGAACAGTCAAATCAATTCCTACAGACAGCACTGCAGCTTACTGAAATGTGCAGGCATGCGAGCACTTTTATCTACCAGCGACAGCTGCAGAGAAGATGGTTGCAAAGCACAACTGGAAACGAAAGCAGAGAACTCAGCAGTGGAAGCCTTCCCCTTAGGAGCAGTCACACAATGAGCTACTCAAGTGAGAAATCTTGTATTTATCATCACTTTTTAAGGAAAAAATAGGAGTTCTGATACTAATGTGTTTGAAAAAAGGTGTTACCTTGGCTATACGGCTTGGCTTCAGTTTCTTACGAGGAAACCGAAACCATGGATGCTCCTTAATTTGGTTTATAAAAGAATTAAAACAGCGAAACCTGCCTAAAAGTTTAAGTAATTTTTAGTTCAAAATCCCAGTCTCTCAGAACAGGCAAGTTGTTCTCATCATTATCCTTAATGTGACCACGAAGGGGTTCACGTGGAATCCGTTGGTACAGAAGCAGCAGGAGACTCCACACCTCAGGTGATGTGAACGCACGTTGTGCAACAGCTTTTATCTGTGCAACTGCCTTGTTTTTTGAAGACTGTTTGTGTTTTTCATCTGCTACATATTCTCAAGGTATATGTAAATAACAGTAATTATTGGCAAAGACAGGGTGTGTTACAGCTAAGGGTGTGTACCCGAATGAGTAGGTGTCATCTTCAAGGGTAAAATAACTTTTCCAAGCACACGAAAACCTGAACAAATGCCCAGTGTGTAGTGTTTGAAGCACTGACCAACCCCAGTGGTGGCTGGCAGAGGTGCAGAACTCCCAAAACCAGGAGGTGCCTGCGAGGGACATGAGCATCAAGGACCAGGTGCAGAAGAGGGGCTCAAATCAGTGCCTCTGATTACTGCCAGCTGCTGATGAAACACAGCACAGCATCCCAGAGCTGCCTCCTGTCTGGCTCACAGGCCAGGAAAAGGGAAGGACTGAAAAGCACGGGGAGCTGCACAGGGAGGAAATTAGGAGCACCAAGAGGAGACAGCACAAGAGAGCTGGGGGAGGCGATGGAGAGCTGGGGAAGACCTAGGAGAGCTGCATCCAAGGCTATGGCACCGACCTGACAAGAAACCTGGTTCCTCTGCTGCACTCCTGCAGTAGCCCCGTCTCACCCCACACTCCTGGGGTCAGCTCCTAGGAGAGCCCCACGCCTGCTTCCTATCTCCAGTTTGCTGGCTACCAGGGGCTCGGATGGAGAGCAGCCAACTGGAACTCCTGATGGACCAACACACCCACCTGGAGGTCCTCAGGTGGAGGACACCAAACCCTCCCATGAGGAAGATGGAATAGATAAAGCCCACCAGCTTGTTGTGCTGCTCCTGCCTGCCTCCTCCTTCCTCTGTTTTTTTTCTGTGCTTTGTTTGGAAAGTGGGTGCAAGCTCATTGAGTGCTGGGGGTCCTCCTTCCTGCAGCTGTGGTGAGTGTCCCCAACTCCTCCCAGGTGGGGGCAGATGTGGGTGCAGGCAGCAGTGTGTCTGTGTGCCCTTGGAGGTGTGGGCTGAGGTCGCCTGCAGTGGGCCTGAGCCATCTCCTGTGAGATGTCTGAGAGCTGGCAAGTCTTTCACACCCACATGGGCCTGACAAGGAAATGAAGAGGCAAATCCAAAACATTGCATCATGGTGAGGGTGTTATTTTCTTTAGTTTGTTTTTCACTTCAAGAAAAAACAGGCTTTTTCTGAGAGTCTGACTCATGCTTTTTGACCTCTGACATTGCTGCTGCTGCTCTACATCTCGCTGTTTGGTTTGTTCTATAGGTAAAATCAAGTAGGCAAAGGTTCTCTTTTGTATTTGGCAGTTCTCAAAAATATGCTTTTATCTCACCACACACACACACACAAAAAAATACTTAAGAAGCCTTTTTAAAAAAAAAAAAACTTTTTATTTCTTTTCCCTGTGTTAATGTAATTATCAGATTTTTATCACCCCCAAAACATTCAGACTTACAAAACTGACCTATAACGGTTACATAGCACGGAGCGGGCCCTAAAGGGTAAATGTTGAAATGTATTTAGATGCTGAAAACCTTTTGAGGTGCCTTTTGAGTTTGTTTATTTTCCAAAAGCAATTCGACAGGTAAAATACCTTGTTCCTATTGAAATCCATGTGACTTAGTATCTCCAGAACGTTGTGCACCTAAATACAATTTTGAAGCATTAATTTGCATATGTGGTTGAGGTTAGATCCCCAAGAAAGACAGAAGTCTCATGTTTGTTCAGCAGTTAAATGTTAAATATAAATAAATGGCAAAGCTAAGCAAGAGTTTAAAAACATTACCTGTATCACAGGGGATAGTCTTGCAAAGCTAATCTCCTTCAAGCAAAATGAGGACTTCAGTTGTAGGAGCTCTGCTTACATAAAGGATTATCCCTATGACAGAAAGGAATAAAACGGATTAATAGAGCTTTAGATGGATAAAATATCAAAGTAAACCAAACTGGCACAGACAGAGGCCAGGGCAGCTTGCTGCACGTAAGGAAATTGAGCTGCCATTCAAAGCGTGATGTTGTGGTGATGCACAGCAGCTTAGAGGAAGCAGAAAAACAGTTTCCCCCTTAAGCAAAGGGGGCAGGTCAGGGGGGACTGATTCCAGAGCTTTTTGACAGTGAGGTTAACCCTGAGACAAGCACACTCTTGTTGCAGTCCAATCTGGGTTGTGGGGAGATCTCAGCTGGCAGTAGTGGAGCTTCTGGGAGGAGGGGGATATGCTGGCAAGGAGCAAGCTTTTCTGGGCTAAGGGGGAACAGGTTCTGACCATCTCTGCTCAATTCAAAGTGGGCACTCAATGAGATCTCTTATCTGTCCTGTGCTGTTTTCTCAGTTCCTGCCAGCTGTCAATGTTCCACTCACAGCTTCTGTGTTTGCCCTGTGTCAAGGACTCATTGATGCCTCTTTTCTCCTCTTCTTCCTCTCGAGTTCTGTCCTAAATCCCCACCTACACAGGCTTTGTTTTTAGTTTAAAAACAAAGAAGTGAGGGGAACTACTTTGGATTCTTTTTCCAATCAATTTATCAAAAGTTACTTAAAGTAAATGCCTTCAGATTGCCCATCAATCTAAAAACCCTGTGCTGACACAGTGCCATTAAAACTGCACTGCCTTTGCTCCTTTGCTTGCTTCTTTTCTGTCCTTTTAACTCTAGATGTTATTGGTCCTGCTGACAGCTGGAGGATTGAGAAAAATACTCCTTGTAGATTCAAAGAACTGGTGCTGATTATGTGCATGTCAAAGTCCATGAGCTAGAACAAGCGCTGCCACCAGGTGTCTCCCTTAACTTCCCTGTGACCTCTCTGCCTGGAGATGGATTATGAGGAAAAAGTCCAGTGCTAGTAATTATTGCTCTATTTTGTATAATATCCAGCAAGTGTCAGCCAGGACTAAAGCAGCAGTAGGTATTGCAGGATACTTTTTTTTTTTTTTTAATTTTTTTTTGGTTTATTTCACTGTGATCAGGGCATCCAACACAACTACCTAGGCTGTGAATTTAACTTCCTTCCACCTTGTAAGTCTGCTGGTTATACTGACACATAAGAAAACGCAAGCAAACACATTTACTTGCATGCCTCTGCTTGTGTCTGAGTGGCAGTTACGGGTTTCTAGCTTCATATAGATTATGGCAAATAGAAATGAAACCCATTAAAAAGAAATTAGAGTCCATCATCTCTTTCTAACAAGAAAGAGCTGTAATGAAAAATGTTTTAACTGTAACAAAGGGATGCCTTGGGAGGCATTGAAAGAGGTTGTTCAAAGACAAGGTAGCCCACAAGCACACGGAGTAAAATCCTTTACGGGGCTGTGTAGCTGAAGCTTTAGAGGGTACCTGTCAAGAGAGAGGCTCAGTCTTCCAGCACTGCCTTCATGAAAGGACTGGCAGCTTGAACCTCTCAGTGTCTGCAGAAATTCAAAGATCGGCACTTTTAAGTTGCTCTTGGATAAATGTGATCAAAGTGAAGAGAAAAAAAATGTTTCCTCAGCATCAGCAAAAGGTTTGGATGGGCTGATCACAAGAAAAAGCCCCATTAACAATCCTGCAGCCTAGCATGTGTTGTCTGCTGCTTGGGAAGGATTTAGAGGGAAAAAAGGCATCCTCTTATTGCAAGGATGACTTGTTCTCCTACAGATACTGACATAAGTTCCATTTTGTTCTTGGATAACTTGACATGATCCTGCTCAGTAATTCTGCCATCGTTGATTCAATTAGTGAATAGAGGTAACTTACAGTTACACTGATTTAACTTCCAGTGTGAATCAAGGTCACCTTAATTCTGGATATAATTGTCTTTATGTGGGCTTAATGCAGTTTAACTAATCCACTTTAGTTCAAGCACATTAATTTATCAATACATCCTTGTACACCAAAAAAATAATCGAAAATCAATCCAAAGCATAAGGTTTTTTAGTAACAGTTTCAGGGACTTCCAAGTGCAAACATTAAGTAAGTGTGAAAGTTCTTATCAGTGCTTTGTACCACAACCTGCCTGTTCTGCTGAGGAAGAGCAAGATCTCGAAGCAAAGTAACAAGCATGTTCTAGCAGGGCTGCAGACATGAGATGTAGGTGGAATAGTGAAAACATCTGGGTTTGTTGTCACTTAATCGTAGTGTATTTACAGCTACAGAGCTGAGCCCTTATTTTTCAGTGAGGCTGCTGCTGTGTGTGAGTGACCTGCAGCATCCTGTGAGCAGCAGATGAAGCCTTCTGCCATCACCCAACCTCAGTTTCTCCCTTTGGTAATCTATTGCGCTTGGAGTCACGTCAAACTGCAAACCGCTCTCATCATCTTACAGACACTGCACTCAGATGCAAACTTGCAGTGAGCTAGAATGTGGTTTCTGTCACTGGCTTGGATTTCAGCTTGAGCAGGAACAATCTTCAGACTGCTGTCATCTTCTCATGGTTGCTTCTCTACTGAACTGGGTGCGATGCTCCACGTCTGTAATTCAGCACTTACATAACAGACAAGACACCACTTCTGCTAAATAGCTTCCATTTTGGAAAGGGGACAGGGAAGTGTGGTGTTTAATAAGCCCACCACTGTCAGAATTGTTTCTTCTAATGGTTAGAGATTGAGAACAGGGAATTCCGGATTAGAAACCTGTCTCTGCTGTCTGTCCTCAGTGACCCATTTTTCACACCTGACAGAGCAATGCAGGTGTGAACGTTGTAGGTGATGCTGTACAACTGTGGCAGAAGCAGCTTTAAGCCCTCTAGGCAGCTTGGACATAAATTGTGATTGGTATGCTGCAGAAGTGCAGTGTTTGATCATACTGGAGAGAGGAAAAGAGCTGTAATTGTACTCCCTTCTCCCAGGCAGAAACGAAGCAAGTCCGTTTCACGTTAGGCTGACTGCAGCCAGAACTGTTTGTGCCTTGAAGGACCTTGCAACAGCTGATCAGGGTATCAAGGTTTTAAATAGTTAATCAAGTGCTTTTGATTCCTGGGTTTGAAGTCTGCTCTATGCATGCAGTGTCATGGATGGTGGGTTTTTATGGAGGGGGCTGCTGATAACCAAACGGAGATAGCTGCAAGATTACACGCTTGAAAGCATGGATGCTAGTTCTGGTTTAGGTCTGTCTCTCACTGTTTTTGTTCTTGGTTCCCTTCTTTCACTTTGATGCTTTTTTTCACAGTCCTCAGTTTTTTTCTTTGCTTTTTTTTTTTTTTGAAGTGGTTTTGCAGTTATTGGGCTGCTGTCTTATTTTGTTGTTAAATTATCACATACCGCTTCACTTCTGAGTTATAAAAGTCTAGAATTTCTGTAAACAGCTAGTTTCATCTTACATTTTGCAACTCAGCTGTATTTAAAAAAAAAAGCGAAGAAAAAGACATTTTAAACCTGGCACCAATTCTGGAGTTTAAAAAAAAAAAAAAAGCCAAATGAGGTAGAGGGACTGTAGCAAGAGAAACCATGTGAAACATCAGCACATTGGGTTGTTTGTTTGTTTTTAACACCAGGGATGAAGAATGAGCTCTTCTTGGAGAAACTGGCAGGATTGTTCCACGTTTCCATATGCAGTTGTCTTCCAAAGGCTGCAGGGGACTGGTGTTAAATCTCCTGCCTTTTGAGCATGGTGATGCAGGCTCCTGGGAAGGATGCTTTCCTTATGGCCAGCTGACATTTCAGTTCTTTTGGGAGGCCTAATTACATCTCTACCCTCTCTTACATCTCTTTATCTCCCTGAACAATTCAGTGGTCACTAGTGCTTGATACCCCTTAGAAACTTACTGGCAGTTTGCACATCGGAGTGGGAACAAATTACAGGGAAGGCTTGAAAACCCCAGGCATAACCAGTGGTCATGCACCTTCTCTGACACCTTCCTATTGTGCCCCAGGAGTTTTTCTTCCTGTTTCTTGTCTCTTTGCCTTTTCTCTCCTGTTGTTCTCGCACAACCACTGCCTCTGTTTCATTTTACTGCAAGCCCCCAAATATAAAAATGGACCTGGTAGTGTGGGCAAGCAAAACGGAGCAGATCTTGCAGGAAGGCACCCAGCAATGACCTACAGGGTTTAGGACCAGCAGCATATGGGGCAGTGACTACCCTACATTTCCTTTGCACCTCAGTTTCAGCAGCCAGAGGTGCCTGTGCTGCTGACAGCTTCACCTCTCCCCTTTTGCTTGCATCTCTAGGTATTTTTGCCTTGTCACAGCTCAATTCCTTGACTGCAAGGCGAGGAAGTTGTTTTAGTGCAGAGCAGATGCTAAACTGGTCAAAATGTGTTTTTGTTGAGTGGAAAGAAATGCCACCACCATGACCTGATGCAGGCGTGGAGGAGGTGAATTCCCAGTGACACCAAGCATGTGCCCTTCCCTCCTGTGGCTGACCAACTGGCAGTAGCAATGGTGTGTCCCTGACACGAGCCTTCCTGCTGCGCAGATTGCTTCCTCTGCTGGGTGCATAAGAATCTGATAATAACCTCATAGTGAGATTATAATCATGAGATTTTTTCTTTCAGGGCATCCCCTAAAACCACTCTAAGAACTCCTCTCGGTGATGAATCCCAGCTTGGTACTGCTCTTAATGTCAGGAATTTACTTATAATTTCACTTCTGCTATTTTGTTTGCTTGCAGAACAACTGTGTTAAAGCCCTTCCTAGAGTAAACCTACTGACTTCAACACATCAACTTTCCCCGCATGCCTCATGAACGTCAGCTCAGCAGCTCAAGAGTTGAAAGAGTTTTTTGGGCAGGAGGCAAAACACGAGGTGGGAGATCCCACTTGCGCTGCTGGGCACAGCAGAACAACAGAGACGTCAAGGTCCCTTCTCAGCGTAAGAGGGATGTTACTGGGAAATGGGCACTTGGGCGACATTCACCCTCAACTCACCAACTTCTGCCTGGGTGACCCTGGCTTCCTACAGCAATGGGGAGAAACTCTCCTGGTGCAGATCAGCAGAAGAACAGATCAACAGAGCTGAGAGCAGGGGGAGCACGCTGGTGTATTTTGTTCAGTGCACCACGCTGCCTTTTCCCGTGGCAGGTTGTGGGGATGAGGGACAGGTTAGCAGCTGGCAAGGGACATATAGAACCTGAATTCAACCTGTAATGCTTTGACTGGTAGGCAAAACCTTCTAATGCTCAGCCTGGAGCTGGACTATAGTAGTGTTGGTTTCCTTACCTGGAATTGCCAGCAGTTCTTGCGCAGCTCCGTGAGCCAGTACATGAAATACGGGGTGGGTGATGTCCTGTGTGGCCATGGGCAGAGCTGGATGAAGCTGCTTGGAGTCCCACCTGCTGAGAAATTCTGATGTCACCAAGTCAGGTTTCATTACAATTCGCTTAAAACCAGATTAATGAAAAATACATCAAGGCTTTGAACTGGGGATGTAAAAACGTTGTGCTTTATGCTTTTTTCAGAATGAATTATGAGTGCTGTAGAACCTTGTGAGTCCTGCTTTCTAATACCATGCCCCTGTTACTCTGCACAGCCTGTGTGTGCTGGCCAGGCACCATGCTCTGTGAGGCACTGGGATCCTTTTGGTCTTGGGTTGTTCCTATGATGTAGTTAGAGGAGAGACAGCAAGGAGAATAATTTTATAACCAAGAGGTAAGCGTGAAATACAGGAGCTAGGATCTCCATTTCATTGCAGAAGGAATTGCAATTTAATGTCAGGTAAATTCAAGATGACGTTTCAATTCAGCTCAGCAAATTCACTGTTTCGGTTCATGTGGAACCAACCTGAAATGAAATCTCCTTCTGAGATAATTTCCTGTGGAATTTATTAGGAACTTCGTTTTCTTTTGAGAACTTCATTTTCTTTCTCTTTTGAGAATCGATGTAGCTCTAGTACCGTGGCCTGGGTGACAAATTTTATTACAAATTTCCACTCTTTTTCCATCAGAGGCAACAAGAGTAATCTAGATCCTAACATAAGACTGAGAACACCTAACTATCTTTTGATTTTGTTTTTTGTTGTTGTTGTTTTTAAATAGTTGATCTTTAACAAATGTATTTTGGTGAGCAGATAGCATAGTGTGACTATCTGTGCATGGATGAGGGCCTGAGAAGTGTAATATTTGTTCAAGTAGAATCACACGTTTGTAAGAGATAGCTCATGGGGTGCACATATTAAAGGGTATATGTCAGAAACAGAGTCACAAAGGCATGAAATAGACTGCAAGTATACCCAGTCAAATTAAGCAGGCTTTAATAAATGCTTTGGGAACTCCCTAGGTACAAAACATGACTGTACAAGAAGATTCAGTGTCATAAAGACATAGCAAATTGTTTATTTTAAAATTTTCCAGTTCTGTCTTAAAGGAAACAATTTACTTGAACTGGCTCTGACAACACACAACTTAGCACATACTACAACTTTGAAGCTAATGCCTGGGAATATGCACAAAAAACAAACTGCAAGCCACCTGCCTACCTCCTCCTTCTCATTGTATTTGACTTCAGCCACTGTGGATCTGGAGGCACGTTTGATAAGACAGCCTGGTTCTCGTGTAGCTGTGTAAGTAGAGTAAATCTAGATGATCGTCTCTATCTTTACACAACCACCACTCCCACAGACAGCGCTGAGCCTGTTTAAAGGCTTTACACCCACCATTTCTGAGTATTCTGCCTGTACCTGAGAGAAGCCTTTCATCTCTCATCCTTCTTGGCGGAAGTGGTTAGAAGACATAACTCTCAAAGGCAGCGTACCTGCTTGGATAACTGATGAACAAAAGGAAAATAGAGCAATAAATAGTCACAGAGATGTGAAATGCACCTGCCTACACAGATAAGTCAAAAGCAAGAGTATTGAAAAGCCAGCGATGCATGCTTAGAGCTAAGCAAAGTGCAGGTTACCTTCTGTGAAGCCAAATAAATGTTGATAGTCTTCAGGTACTTGACCTTGGGTGAGTCTGTGGGGATCCAACATCCTACATGGTGTGGAGGGCACGTTAAGGACCCCAGAATGGAATCAGGACCACGGTGGCACTCGCTTCCTAAGAGGGCAACAGTTAGATGGTATTTAAGTGAAAGCTGGGCTGGCATAATGTTTTAGGGGGACTAAACTGCAGAAGGATGTCTGGGTATGTTCAGAGACCACCCACAGGATCAGTGACTTCAGATATATTTAACTTGGCATTGAAAGCTAGGAAGTGACAGGTTCTGCTTCAAGTTGAAGTAATTAGTTAAAGGCAAGGCAGCAAATCATCAGTAGTTTCAGGAGCAGACTCAAATTTTTATGTACTCAGATTCTAATCAAGTCCTGTTTTAGCTCTGATTAACCATCGCGTTATCTTAATATACGTACATCCCACAGTATTTTAAACACAACCTTCAGATCTTGCAGTGCTTAATTATGCTAGAAAAAATCAAATCCACTCTCCTTAGCACCACATAGTGTTTACTTTTCTCAAGAGCCACAGACTGCCAGACTTTCAGGGGTCATGGTGTTTTGATATTTAGGAGAAGAATCCTTCACTGAAGAACTGCAGCTTGGCTGGCTAAGGGTACTTGCAAAGAGCAGGATTCTGCCGTGGGAAGTTTTAAGAGCAGTAACACTGCAGTGCTGGTGCTGATGTAACCAATCAGTTCACCCAATGCAACTCATCCGCTCCTTGGAATACATATCCCATATAATGATCAGATTATTTGGTAAGACACTGATCAGATTATCTTGAAAAGCACAGGCATCCACGAGAGCCAGACACTGGCTGCCCAGCACAGATGCATCTTATGATAGGTACCCAATTACACGATTATTTGTCTGATGCAGGGTAAACATTATCTCTAGATCAGTTAAGAGGTAACATAGCTACAATAGGGTTTCTTTTTTCTACTCTTCTGGTTACGCTTCTACCTGTTAGAAGAATCAGTTCCAAGAACAGGCATCCACCTTGTACAGCCACAAACCAAAAGCCACTGATTCATATTGAAGATGATCCATTTATGAAGAGGAATAGACAAATCAACCCCCTGGCAAGGCAGGGACCAGAACTGCCAGTGCTGCAGGTCCTCCCAGGGCTGTATGCTGAGGTTTGAAACTTCTGCAGTAACGTGATGCTGAGGAAGGCACAGGACCACAACTGTGCAAAACCTTTTTGAGGAAGATGGTGTGTGCTGATACTTAGCAGATGGTAGCGCGAAAACACCAAAAAGCAGAAAGAGGAGGTGGGGAAGTCCACTTGCTGTTGATTGTCTAAAAAGGGTGCTGCAAGCATGTGAGAGACGGGAAAGGGGATGCCTGCTGCTGGCAGTTAGAAAGATTTGTTACATGGTAGGTGAGCACCTTCCCTAGGAAGGGTCTAGCAGAAAAGATGGAAACTTCCCCCTTTCCTACAGCATCAAGCTCTGACAGATGGAACGGGATCTACTGTGGGGAGAGAACAATAAAGGAGACTCTTTCCTCTTGTCTGCTTACCACAAATTCTCATATTCAGGTGCAAAAGCAGAGTCTGCTTCATTTTATTGAGTTCTCAGTAAAAAAGTGTGTGTGCTGGTGCGTGTGTGCACAGCCCTCAGCGGGAGGCACTGAGGAAGCACCTGAACTCATCGTGTGTCTGAAGGGAGCACAACTTTCCACTGCTGGTGAGAGCCCGAGGAGAAGGAGGAGGGTCTTCTAAATGTCACTGACAGCAGGGCACGTCACTGGCTTCTTGCAGAGCCGCAGGAAGTATAAAAGGCAGAGCTTCCCAAAGAGGGTCTCTGGCAGGAGCTGCTTCACGCCGAGGCTGCGCCGGGACGTACGATGCTCTCACTAACCTTGTGACTTCGTTTCTGTTTGAAACAAGACCATGGACAGTGGTGAGTACCCCTGCTGCAGCCTCTGGCTTTGCCTTCAGCCTTAGTAATGAGGACGATGCCCAAATTCATGCGCTATGACACAGGGATGAAGCACTTTTAACAGAGTAATCAATACAAAAAGTTTTATTCTTCCTTGCGCGTACTATGAACAAAAAAAAAATCTACTCAAAACTTTTTCACAGGCTCAGCAAACTCAAGTCAATTACTTCAGAAACATTAAAAAAAAAAAAAAAAAAAAGGCTTGGAAGGAATTTCAAGGGGGCTTCTCTGACCCAAAGCAAGCGAGCTCTTCTCATATCATTCCTATCTTTTTTCATGTTCCTTTAAATAAAAAAATAAAAAAAAAAAAAAAAATCTTAATCCGTGAATAAATCAAGGGATTCAGTTTATTTTTGGCTAAACTTGCCCAATCTTACGCAAACTGTCTATAAATGAATATCTTTACAGCAACCACAAAACTTTCAACTGTTCTAAAATCTGTGGCTTTGCTGGAGCAGCCCTGAGCTGGGGTCTGCATTCCAACAGGGTGCTCCATCACCAAGCGCACAGAGCAGAGCAAGTAATCGAGAACCATCAGCTCTTTGGCACAGGACATCTCCATTAGCCCAGGAGGCACAAGACTCCGTTTCTGTCTCTTGCAGAAAGTTTTCAACATTTTGTTATTTGTTATTGTCACTTCACATCCAGTGCTCTGCAGGCACCGACTTCACAGAGCGTGAGTGGGTGGTGGGCTGTAGGCAGCAAACACCGTGGGTCAGAGATGTGGAGATGAGATACAAGCTCTTTTCTTTAAGACTGTATGATTTATTCCTTTGTTTTCTTTTGCTTTGTTTTCATATTTGCAAACACTAATTCCAGGGTGAATGAGGGAGGTGCAGGGAAGAGGGACAAATGTAATAATACCTCATGAGGGTGAATTAAACCAGATTAACCAAAAGGGGTTTATAACACAACTAATGCCAGGCAACGTGGGCAAGAGTTTGTAATAAGGATGGTGAGAGGGACAGGATGGTACCACAGAGTTCATTCCAGTAAAGCCCTACTCCACATGTAATGAATGGTCCTTTGCCATAATACGGAACAGGAGGGGTCTGCCTTTCTTCTGGGATATTTTCAAATCAAAGCTTTGAATTAATTGGGATGTGAGAGGATTCCCCATGCATTTCAACACTGCAGCAAGCAGTATGAAGGCAGGTGCAGATGTTCTGTGTCAAGCACTGCAGACACAACTAGACAGCCTGTGAATGCTGAGGTTTGAGTGCCCAATTCCCTGCAACTGCCTTGGGCTGTAGCACAACAGTAAGGAGTATTGGACTCCCCATTTTTTGAAGAACTTGTGAAATGGAGATGCAAAACTTTAACTCATGCGATATCACGGAGAAAGCTAGCCTCGTACGGTCAGGGAAAATAACCACTTCTGGTATCTTTGTCCAGCGTTTCAGCCCCCAAACTATTCCTCATCTTCCAGGCAGGGCTTTCTCCTCTTGGAAGGTCTCTGGATTAAGCAGAGGGGGTTCCACTTGCAGTATCCAAATGTAAAGGAACAAACCTGTGCTGAGTTAGATAGGGGAGCTCATGGCTCTCAACCTGACAGTGCTGAAAAGCAGCTGGGGGGTGCAGTATGCTCCTGCTTGGTGCAAAATGGGGTACTGGACCCCACGGGATCCATGAGGCAGGAGCAGGGAATGGGAAGAGGGAGTCTTCTCATGGATGCATCGTCAGAGCTTCTAGCAATCAGTGGTTTAGGAAATTCCTAAGCCAGAGGCTGCATACAAACCAACGTGTCATAACCCAAATGGAGCTGTTGGCCATAAATCACAATTTGTGATCTCATTTAAACTTTTGGCCCCTGTAACACCATGAAGTTGTGTTGTAGGTCTCCTGTTTAATGGGGGACAGCTGTTAGTCGGACCTTAGTTAATTGGTAAAGGCTATCTATGACAGAAAAATGAAAAAGAATTAGTGAGAACCTGATTAAGAGTATGGCAATTTTCATGCTTCAGGTTCTCTGTCCTACTATTGTGTTTCAAAGGGATAGTCTGAAAGAAATATTTATCAGTGTTGGAATATGAACAGCATTGCTGTTAGATAGTTGTATACAAAAGATCGGCTCATCTGACGACTTTTTAAAATTTGCTTATCTCTGTTTATCTTACCTTTTGATTCACAGTTTCTTAAAGGAGGTGGAGACAGATAACCAACTTCTACACAAATGTATGAATGTAGGAAATAGAAGTAGCTCTGTTATGCTCATTTCAGCAGTGAAAATGCTCATCTTTCCTTTGTCAGTTGTGAGAAACACAGGGGGAAGAAAGGGGGAGCAGGCACTGAGCAGTTAACTGCCAAAAGTCATTATATTATTTAACTATGAATAATTCTTCTCAGAAATATCCGGTTCTTTCCCCAAAAGCCTACCATACTGATGGTGAAAAGGCATCAGAAACTGGTGTATGGGTACAGCTATCAATAGTGCATTACTCACTGCCTGCCTACACATGTGCTAAGATACTTGAGACTCAAACTTTTACTTTGCAGTCCTGGCCAACAGCAAAAACAAACAAATAACCAGAGCAGGCTTGCCTAGCTCTGCAGTACTCACAAAAGCATTTCTGACTCTTGATTTTCACATTGCACATCCCTCAGCACCAATAGAGGTGAGCAGCTGCTTCGCCCCAGTTAGAGCTGAATCTGTTTGGGAAGAGCTGACCTGCAGAACAAGAGGGAGTCCCTCGTGCAGAAGGAGCCCCAGTGATTTCCCTCTGCAGGATTGCTTGTCCAGTTTAAAACATCCTACTTGGTCGTGTTTCTGCTCCTCCTTCCACCTCTGGGGAGACTTTCCACCAAATCCTTCTTGCTGTCAGAAGTTCTTCTGCTGTTACTTAGCAATCATTTCTCTTTTTTCCTAATTCCATGCTTGAATCTCTAATTCTGGGCCTATCTGTGGGGATTTGCTGCTACTACTGCTTATTTTATCTTGCTTAAGATTGGTTCCTGATGCTGACTGAGATTCAGATAAACTGCATGGGATTCATATGTCCAAACCTACAAGCCCACGCTTCTGCCACGGCGTGAAATGAACCGTACCATGACCGCCTTAAAAGCATTTTCATTCCCTTTGCTATCAAGGGAGCCTAAGCAATTAAGCAGATGCTGATGGCTAGAATAAAGTAAGATGAATCCCAGTCCTTGTGCTTACTCCACGGACCAAGATTTCCAAATGTGATCTGCTGCTGCCTGATGTCTCCGAGCATTGCCATCAGCAGCTGCACATGTCCATCTGTGAGCGAAGAGGTGCAGACACAGGGCAGTTTTAAGCAGCTTTCAGAATTGCTGCCACCTTTCACAGGAGTGAGCTGGTGGAAGTCATCTCCTCACCGTCCATCTGACAAAAGCTGTGCTGGGATATTCCCGGAGAGCAGAACCCCTTCCCTCTTTCTCTTGGTCTAAGCAGTTCTCCTTTCCACCGTGTTTTCCCAGGACAGGAGCAGATCAGTGCATCACCAGGGCTGGGGGCTTACTCAGGGCTTTACAGCATGCATTGACTCATAAACTGTAATTTTTTGTTGTTGTCTTTTTCTAAGTAAGGTTGTTAGTTCAACTGTTTGCGGGGACTTTTGAGAGGGTTTTTTCTTAATATTTTGAGGAACGAAACTTTACGAAAATACCCGCAGCCGAGAACTGCCAGAGGCAAGAAAAAGTAAAGCTACCTAAAATTGCCCATTAACGCCAAAGCGGGTCTCGTTTCCTCTCTGCAACCCATTTGCTTCTGCTCCCCTCTCCCTTCCCCCACCGCCCTGGACTCCTAAGAGCACTGCAGCCAGAAGTGACCTTCGTCAATTGACCTGAAACCAGTGACTCAGGGACCCGCTCGACAAAGTAGTGTGGGAGACCACGAGGCTGAACTGCATCACCAGTTGTGCCTCTGCAAATGCGTAAGCTGAGGTGGGGGGGCCAGAAAGAGAGGAAGGAACGGTGCAAGCTCTTTTTATATTGAAAATAGTTTGACATTTAAGATACCTAAAACAGCAACCGAGGGAAAAAAAGATTGTGAAGTTCTTCAAAGGAATGATACTTAGCTGAACTGTTTCAGAATCGTTAGTTGAGTCACTCTGTTATCAGTCCCGTTTCGTTAGACACTTCAAAGTGTGCTTAAGAAACACCTCACTGCTGCTAGGCATTCAAGATTTTTCAGTTTAAGCAGGGGCTGGACTGGCTCTGGGAAGTGAAGGGAGATGCAACAACCAACAGAAGAAAATAGTATTGCACTTGGAGGGCAAGAGCCTGGGGATGGCCGTGTTGGTGCATCAGCCTAGCACTAGGAGGCACCGTGGTTGTGCTCTTTGTGTGGAAAAACTGAGCAGAGTACGATTGAAGTTGGTGTCCTTCCCGTGGGGGCTCAGGGTGGCTCTCCTCTGCCTCCTCTTTATACAAATTCTCAGGAGTTAACTATTTTTGAGGCCTCAGCCCCTGACAAACGGGGCTGACAGTGGCCAGCAGGGGTAATAATTAGTAGACACCACGCTAATAAGAGAGTGGTAAAGATCATTTAGGATCCAACAGTTGTTTTCTTTTGCACGGGTCAGAGACCCCATGCCGGTGTCCCAGTTAGGGAAGGCTACAACATCTTAGGCCTTCTTTAATGTGCTGGGTAAATATAAGTGGTTTGGGCTTTTGGTGCATTTCCTGTGTGTGATATGCAAAAGTTCAATAAGCATCTTTAAGGGAGAGATGGCTACATCTGGTGCTCACCAAAGCTCTTCCTGCAGTCTGGGACTGGTCAGACCGCAAGACACTGGACAGCCAGAAGCATTTAGCCAGGTCTCCTCCTTTCCTCTCAAGCTTAATCTTGGCCAAGCTACCTTGACCTACTCTCCTCCTGCACTAATGAGGCACTTCTACATGTTTTAGGTTCCCCCAGGAGGATTCAGAGGTGAAGGGTCTAGTAGCATAACTAAGCACCCAGGAGCACGAGGATACATGAGGAATTTAAGAGGTGGGGAGGAGGGTGACAAGGCACAAACTTCTACGAGGCCTAATGGGAAGCTCACGTACAGGCCCCAGGGAATGAGAAATATGAGTTTTTGCACATTTCACCCATGCATTGCCCCTCACGTGTAATTAAGCATCTGCAATCACAGATGCTGATGTAACTACTGCTGTTCTTACGATGCTTTTATGGTGGGCGGTTACTTGAAGTAGTACAAATTCATTCTCCTGGTCCAGTTCAGTACCCGAACAGGAGACTGGCAGAGCAGGGAAGGGTGCGAAGGAGCTCTGCAAAGAAACAGCAGGCAGCAATCCAGACCAGAGCTGTGTACAACAGGCTGCTGAACACCAGAAGGGCAAAGGATTCAGTACAATTTATGAACAAACAGGCTTATCTGTAGGAGGAAGGCATGCTCATTAGGGGAAACAGGCAGCCAAAAGCCAGAGGGATCTCCTGCCTCTGCCCCAGCCTTGCTCAGCACTCCTGGACCAGATCATCCTTGGGGAAGCAGGGGGCTGCTGTGCAGGGAACTAGCTGGTGCTGAGAGGGCATCTTAGGATGAGCAGCACAGAATCGCAGAACACCCTGACTTGGAAGGGACCCACAAAGATCATCGAGTCCAGTTCCTGGCTCCACCCAGGACCACCCAAAAAATCAAACCATATTTCTGAGAGCACTGTCTGAACGCCTCTTGAGCCCCACCAGGCTCGGTGCTGTGACCACTTCTCTGGGGGGAATCACAAGCACGATGCTCAAAACAGGAGATGCCAACTCTCCTCAAGGAGGGACACGTTCTGCTCAGGCCAGAGCAGACAGCCAGGGCTTTCTCACAGCTGCCAAATCACCTTCTAGCTTGGGCAACTTTCAGTCACAACTGCCTGAGGTAGATGCTGGCATGTGCTTTAAATAGAGAGAAGAGAAAGCTTTCACTGGCCTCTCTGTCTCTGCTAACCACAGCAGGAAGAGCTGTTTGTCTGAGATTGCTCTCACCATTATCACATCTGGCTCTGAGTTTAATTTTTCCCCCAGCTGTCAGCGTGCTGTGTCTCCACATCCAAAGGCAGCGCAAGCCAGCTCTGACATTTAGACAAGCAATAAATTTCAGCCAGCTTCAGTTATGTATATCCTGCAGGGAGCTGAGCTTTCCTGTTCTGCAGTCCAGTCACCTCTCTGTCAGGGAACAGCTGGGCCAAATTTATTGCACTCACAGCTGTATGTTTTTACATGTGTGTTGGGTATGCTACACCCTCAGCTCAGATGGCAGCACAGGAGACCGGCTGCTGATTGTGCCTTGTAAAAGCATGAAGCTGGAGGGGGAGGGAACGACAACTAATTGAGGAAAAAATGTCTAAAATACAATTTGTTACACTATGTGCGAGTTAACTGTCTTTTGTTATCAGCCTTTATAGATGAGACTGGAGGGGCCGGATTTCTGAGACTTAATCTATGCTTGACAGTGACTTGTTACATGACCCTGGGCTATCCTGTTAGCATCTTCATCGCTTTTTTGTTTATGCAGCTGTGGAGAGCTTTGCAGGGTTGAAAATGCCGCGGTCAAGTATGCTACCACCGCTTTTTCAAAACAAGCATCGTGTGGAAATCCCTACTTAAGTGCTGATACTAACACAGTGTCTCCTTCTTCTATAGGTAAACAATTAAAGGTCACCCTTGTTTTCAGCCTTCCTCTAATATTTCAGGTAAGATGTTGAAAACAACGTTGTTGAAATCCAGCCACATTTGTGTTGTGGGTAAAGAGAGATCTCAAAAACTTTGACACACAAAACAGCAGCCACCCACAGCCTGGAGAGATCCGCAGGGGACAGGGCTGCTCATGATCAGAGCCCAGCACGTTTGGAGGCGGGTGGTGAGAAAGCAGAGAGCATTGCTAAAGCATGAAGAAAAACAAACTAAAGAAATGCAAACAAAGAACGAACAGAGACAACTACACAGACCGATTCTAAGGTGATGTTTTCTGTTAGAACCTGTTTCCATTATAGCAACAACGTGAGCATTTTCAGGAAAGATAAAAATATCACACGAAGAGCACTTGTGAAAAGTCAGCTCGGTGCTCTTCAGAAGTACCTGCTCACAGTGCTGGGCTGTACCCGCTCTAAGTACTGAAGAGCTGACATGCCCAAGGGGGAAGAGTGCAGCTGCCTTGAATGTGACATTCATCTTCTGCCTGTTCCTGCTCAGAGTAAATCTGAAGCAGGAAGGAGAAGCCCAAGCACCGAGCTCTGCTGTGACCTGCTCCTGAACCATGGGCCTGGCCCCCAGCACTCACGCTCCTGCAACCACAGGAGCAGCCTCAACCACGCCATGGTCCCCCGCTTGGGCTCTCCGAGAGGCTCAGCAAGGCAGGGAGGGTTTTGCAGCCTGCTTCTTTTCCCTTTCACTTCTGGTGGCATGCCTCCAGATAGCAGGCAGGATGTGGTAAAAGCCAAGCCTACCTGAGATGGAGAGTGTGCTGAGATATTCGGTGATAACATGCAGAGGTATCCAGGGGAAACCTTTCATCTCCCTGCAATGGAGAGAAGGTACTGGAGACTAATAAGTCTCAAAAAAAGCAGGGCACAGATACCACAAGCTCAGTCTGCCCTGTAGATTATGTCAGTGTAGGAAGATGAAACGAGAATAATCAGAGCTTAAATCAGGGGCAGGGGCCTGTGAATGAGACACCAGCAACTCGTCCGTGTCAGCACGGTAACAATTTCCTGCTTCACTCACCGTGTTTCCTCACAGTTTCATTGACACCTCTATTAATTTAGCAGAAGGAAAAAAAAAAAAAAAAAAAAACAGCCAAGGGAGGCTCCGGCTTTGTCTTCCCACAGAGCCCTTTGTTCACACCACTGGGTTAGTTATTTTGCAGGCTCACCCCTAGCTGGGAGGGAGGGAGGAGAAGGCAGAAGGACAAGGAAGCCCATGAGAACACCGGTGCCACGTTGCTGCTGGTTACAAAACCAACAGTTGCACCCCTCTCGTAGCACTTTCACAAGTGAGAAGTGTGTGTGAGCACCGGGAGTATCTCAGATGGGAAAGGGAGGTGAAACTGAACTTAGAGAACGCCTAATGAGTAGGCTCGGTCAAGAGGAAATTTTGCCCCTTATGAGAGAACACCAAAGGATGTTTTATTTTTCCTATTTTACCTGACAACCTTGTACATCCAGCTGTATTTGGGTCCCAAAACATTCTGGAAAACAGCCACGTGTTTGAATGTTCTCAGGTATTGTTTTGGCTGAGCGCTAACATTCCTCCCTGAATTCCTGTAACGAGCCCCCAAAAAACCCCAAGCCCCACATACTAATCCAGAAAGCTCTCAGCCATGAGACCTTGCCAACTCCAATCACCAAGGGAACTCCCTGGGACTTCTGTGCTGGCCATGACTGGGCTTTATCGACCGCCATCAGGCCCTCGGCCTGACACCACACGCAGCGGGGCAGCGGCCGTGCACCCGCAGTACCTGTCTCAATGCGCCTTTTTCTCCCCGCCCTTTCTCTGTTCTAGTTCTGTTCTGGGAACAACGTCACTGATGACTATGACTCCAACACCACCATCGACTACACCATGTTTGAGACCGTGTGTGAGAAGGAAGAAGTCCGTAACTTCCGCGCTGCCTTCCTCCCAGCCATGTACTCCCTCATCTGCTTCACAGGGCTGCTGGGGAACGGGCTGGTCATGGTCACCTACATCTACTTCAAGAGGCTGAAGACCATGACAGACATCTACCTGCTGAACCTGGCCCTGGCAGACATCCTCTTCCTGCTCACCCTCCCGTTTTGGGCCACAAGTGCAGCCACGTACTGGTGTTTTGGGGAAACGGCCTGCAAAGCGGTCTATTGCATCTGCAAAATGAGTTTCTTCAGCGGGATGCTGCTCCTCCTGTCCATCAGCATCGACAGGTACTTTGCCATTGTTCAGGCTGCCTCAGCCCACCGCTTCCGTCCCCAGATGATACTCATTAGCAAGATCACGTGCGTTGTCATCTGGTTCCTGGCCTTCATCCTCTCAATCCCCGAGCTGGTTCACAGTGGTGTAAATAACCCAGACAACCATCCCCGCTGCTCCATCATTGCTAACGACCTGCAGACTTTCAACACTGGCATCAAAGTATCCCAAATGGTCTTTGGCTTCTTATTTCCCCTGGTGGTCATGTCTGTCTGCTACCTCATCATTATCAAAACATTACTCCAGGCCCGCAACTTTGAGAAGAACAAAGCCATCAAGGTGATCATTGCCGTGGTTATTGTCTTCATTGTCTTCCAGCTGCCCTACAACAGCGTCATGCTGGTCAAGACCATCTCAGCCTTCAACCACACCACCTCGTGTGAGGAGAGCAAGAAGCTCGACATGGCAGATGACGTGACCTACACGCTGGCCTGCTTCCGATGCTGCCTCAATCCCTTCCTCTACGCCTTCATCGGCGTCAAGTTCCGCAACGACCTCTTCAAGCTTCTGAAGGAGCTGGGCTGCCTGAGCCAGAAGCGCCTCTGGCAGCTGTCTGCCTGCCGTGAGAGCAAGAGGTTTTCCTTTGCCATGGAGACAGAGACAACCACCACCTTCTCCCCGTGAGGAGAGCTCCAGAGAGGCTTTAACCAAGCTGAAGGCTGGCGCGGTTTTGTACACTGCTTCTATTTTGAATTACTGATAGAGGAAGACCTGCCACTACTTTAAGAAAGGCAGCTGTAAGAGGAAAACCAAGGAACCTCCCCATATTCCCCTCAATGATCCATCCATTGCTCCTGTGGATGGAGAGACTTTGATAAAGCTATGACTAATAGTAAAGCAACGGAAAGGGAGACCAGTGAGTCTTGAATTTATCATGTCATTTCACCTTTATTTTACTCTTTCCTAGTCTAAATCAGAAATGCTCAAAATAGAATATTTTCCTTAAAAGCCACCAATAGCAAGAGAGACAGACATGCAACTGTTTTAGAGCTGAACTTCCAAGAGCATTGTCCTTGCTTTGAATGTTGCATTTATTAAGACCACCTATTACTCTCCATACATACAAAAATGATGCACTGATTCAGCATTCATGACAAAACAGCACCGACGGACTCAGCCTCCAAGCATAACACAATATGCAATATAAGCTGTGAAGTGTCCTAGCACGCAACTCTCAGCCCTGCCTTCCCTATGAAAAGTGAGAAATTTGCTTAACTAACACCTAATCCATATTTGGCATGATATGCATAATTTCAATATCTATGCATACGATTGTGGCATCTCAGGTTTGTCAGGAAAAGAACAGCCACTTTGCTTTTGCCTGTAGCAATGATATCTGGTGTTTCACCTACAAGGAAGGTGCATCCTAACAAGCACAAGTTATTGCATCCCAACACTGACTCGTATTCTTTAGAAAAGCTGCTTCACTTTAGCAATAAAGCCTCCTTCAGCTTCTGAAAAGACATCTGCATGCACAAGGGCTGACACAGGGTTAGCTAGCAAAGTTTAGATTCAAACTTCTTGCACAAAGACAAGTTACAAGAACCAAGTAACTGGTGCCTCCCCAGCCACTGAAGGTACAAACTTGAACTAAGAAACAGATACTTCTGTACTGATCCAGTCAGGTACTCAAAACATTATTTTTTACCACCTAGCCATTCAGCCCATCCAAATGTCATCGTTACTACTGACATGATGAGCAAGTCTTTACTCACATGGTTGATATTAAAGCATGTGTTTTGGCAGACTGGTGCAGGAATGCTCAGCATTTTACAGATTCTAGCCCAGGACAAGTTTGTATCTGTTTCTTAAGGAAAGACTTAAATTCAGGATACAGTTGTGCCTATGGTCCAACCACTGCTATTTGCCAGTATCTGGAGCTCACTTTTATCTAGCTTGATCAGCTCCTGTGGACGCAGTCTGCTGATTTTCACATACGTGTGGGGGCTTTCTGTGCTGTTGCTTGCTGACCTCAAGAGATTAAAAAACACAAATGTGGGTTTTCTTCTCCCTTCCCAACCAATGTGTCTTTCTAGAAGGACTTTTGCAGCTGTCTTTTTATAAGTCAGATACGTATTTCACTTATAAGCTACTGAAAATGTTTTTTGCATTCATACTGGCACTTGTAATAAAGAAGCCATTCACTGCAGTTTGATTTAATGCAAAGGATGGTCATAGCGTTGAAGATTACTGCCAGGGTCATGTACTTGAAAGGAACATGGCAGCTGAACAACAGATTATTGTCATGTAAAACAAGACCTTGAAAAGAAACCCTGAATGTTACGCCAGTTGATGCATTTACTAGAAGAATGAAGATTCCTACGGACAGACAATACCCTGGGAACCGCTGTTACAGGACATCTGAATGTCAACTGGGGAGGAGTTGCTGCAATTGTTTGTGCATCTGTTATTGACTAGCACGCTCTAATCGCCACTGCACACAGCACTCCCCAGAGTCAGACATCAATGGCAAAAGGTCTTGGCCATGAACTGCTCTCGGTGCTGGGCAGGAACCTTACTCAGTGGACATCGCATGCTCACCTTCCAGAGCAGCAGTTGAACAGTTTTGATTTGGGGAACCTGTGAGGCACATTCCAGTGGACATACAGAGCCATGCAGAGCAAAAGAGATGCCTGCTAAACAGACACACTTCTTTCAATACAACTCATGGAACCATTAGGAGACATGCAGGGAACTTGCTGGATCATAGGTCAAAAACCAGAGATTTTGTTCTAAAGAAACAACAAGATCAGCCTTCAAAGAGAGATTACAGTTAGCTGGTTTTGAGATAATGCTGCCACTTACACCGCTGTCTGACAATCATCTTTAAATAAATTCTCCTTCCTAAACCCTTTGGCTCAGGGATGTGGGATTTTGCCATTCTGCTCTGAGTTACCTATGTTGAGTGACAATCCCATCCAGTTGTTTCAAGCATTTTCTTTTATAATGGCCATGTAATAAATACATATGCAAGTGCTGCTTCTCTGAAATATAAAAGGGGACGGTTAAGACTGACACACTGAATAGTCATTTGTTCTCGTTTTTCCCCTATAGTCCTTGCACAGACAAGGCGCTTGGCTAATAAGAAGTTTGCCAGAGTAAGGAATGCCTATAATACAGAGTCTTTTTAGTTTTCTTCATCAGTAACAATATACTCTTGATATGTATTCATACATGTAAAGCTGCTTTTCATAAAAAAGTTAAATATGTACACGAATGTACCCTGAAAATACACTGCTTTAACTGAACCTTTTATAAAAAATACACTCACCTAAATTATTCTAGCAAGGAAAACTGCTCCAACAGAAAATGCAATTGTACCCGACTCCTGTTTAATAAAAGCCATTCCCCTTCTACAAGCTGAGAATTTTCTAAGTTTTTGTCAACCAGATGTATTCTAAATAGGAAAACATGCAGCTGCCTTTACAAGAATGAGAAACTAAAGCAGCATGTAGGACAGCTGCATCTGGTGCCCTCTCAACAAGACAGCAGTGACTTCAGAGTGCATGGCTCATCTTAAAGTTTAACAGAGAAAATAAGTCTGCCACTTGATGAAACATATTAATGTTGACCTAAGATCCTAACTTGAGATTCTCTACTTACGTCTGAAAACTGACTGTATTTTGCTACTTGTGGAAAATAAATTATAACCATTTAAAAAATACCTTTGGTTTTTCCCTTGTATTTCCTGCACAGGATGTATCTTGTGTGTACCGTAACAGTTCATATCATATCCTTCTGATCCTGCCAAGAGCTGTTTGTTGATCACCCTAGCTTCAAATCAGTACTGCCCTGCAGGGGAAAAAAAAAGTGTAAAACATTCTAATTTTAAAAAAATGTTAGTGTTCCTAATTACACAGTAAACAAGTCACCAATAGATTTAGTAGTGGCGTTTGTCTTTATTTTTACTCTCAAGTTGATTGCCTTAACACTGCCCCAGCATTGAATATACCTGATAATTTTACCATTCTCTTTTAATTTAAAAAGTCAGTAACAAAAACACCACATTATTGTGCAAATTGCTCACAGGGAGAGGCAGTAACCACAGCTTAAAAACCTCCGTACACAGGCATAGCAGCAACTGACTCATTAGTTGAGATGAGCTGCCCATCTAACCCAACTCCACATCTCAAACTGACCGATGCTGCATGGTGAACGCACACAGACCATTTCTTCCTGACCTCCCCTGCTAATATAGCCCCCAAGGTACACAGGGATGGTCACTACCCTTTACAAAACCGTCTTATAACTGCAACCATGGAATTAAAGAGAACAGAAAACGAACCTCAGAGAAAACCAGAAGATGTGACAAACGTCTAGCTTAACGTTTGAGTGCCAAAAGCAAGGATCATTTCTGCTCTCACTATACAATGCACATTTCTCCCTAGAGAGAAAGTATTCGGCTAGTTTCAGCATCTGGTCCAGAGGTTCAAGTAGTGATAAGAAGCATCTCAAGACCACTGCACCGCAATACCACTCTAGATAATAGGTCTAAACCCAAGGCTCCTTAAATAAACATCAGGTCTCACTCACCACAACTAGGTCAGAAGGCTCCACTGCTCTGGAATCCAGGGAAATTATCTGCACGAGAGACACAGCCTGCTGAAGCAGGAGCTCTGAACCAGACCACACAAACCATGAAACAGGACTGGAGTTGTGAGAACGCTGCTGCACTTACAGCAACTCCCTAACAACTCCCTGCGCTTCTCAAAAGTGACTGTAAATCAGACCTTTAAACAGGAAAGTTCCTGAATTTTAAGAAAGCAGATTAGAGCTTACAACCCTGATTTAAACTAGTAAATCCCAGCCCACCAGGCAAGCACCCAACATCACACCTCAAACTATAAATGCCCCAGCCAAACCAGGCAGAATCTGTTCTGCACAGAAAAAGTACATTTCCAGAATGGATTTAACCCATTTTAGTAACTTTCACCAGCAAAACAGAAAAATAAACTCTTCATTGGGGGGAATGGACCAACCTCAGTCTGAAATCTTTACAAATTCAATTAAAAAAGCCTGGTCCTCGTTACAGAAGGGGGCCATGGGCTGTAATAACCTAGCTCAAAAAGTCCCACAGAGTCGTGTGGACTCCTGGTGGTTCTTCTGACACCTTCCTGCTCTACGTAAAACATCACTGCTCATTGCTTCTCCTTTCTTGTCAGTTCATTGTCACTTTTTTTTTTTCCACTTGCTGGAGAATGAACTGACGAACACGATGGTGAAGGGGAACATTCTCCAGGCATAGCTGTGGTTGCTGATGTGCCACCTGGGTAGCTGCGGGAGGGAAGTACTCGTAACCCTAAGAAAGAATGAGCTGAGGCAAACAAACCCTAAAAATAATGTACGTGGGTGATGAGGAAGGGTGGCGTCACTCCGCAACAATCAGGGTAGCTGAGGGTGGGCTACAGTTTCCTCTCCCCACATCTTCTTTTATATGGAAAAATAAATCAAGCTCCTGTTCTCGGGGTGGAGGTGTCAGTTCTCAGGGGAGAACTTTTTTCATGGCCAACGATTTTTCCCCCCAGCTGTCTCCTTACCCACCGAGGCATCGACCCCTTCGTCCCCAGGGCTGCTACTGATGGGTTCCCATTCCACACCAGGGTATTTCTCCTTTCAAGCTGAGCCATCACAGGATGGTTCTGGGGAAACTGAAATCAGCTGAGGGTTCAGCTGCCCCTTGTTCATGCCATCACAAGCAGCTCCGTGACCTCCAAGTGGGTAAATCCTGAGGAGACTGAAAAGCAATGACCTTTTTTATGGATTAAATCAAGGCAGGACCACCTCAGAGCCTACTGCTGTGCAGCTGACATAGAGGGAAAAATGACTAGATAAACTGCATCATGTGGCATTTAATGACAGCAGCACAACCCACTGCCAGCCCACCTTACAGCTTCTGGGGTGGTGAGAGGATGCTTTGGAGGGCTGGAGAAGAGAATTCTCCTTTTACACAATGAACTCTCTAGCACTGGATGTGAAAGACCATAAAGAGCATAAATACAAAAGGCACACAATGGGATGGGACCTTAACGGGGTTTTGTCCATTTTTTTCTTACACACTCCCTGAAACTGTCAGCTCATTCCTTGTTTTAGTAGCTGAATGCACCATACCAAATGACAAGAAGAGTAAGAAGATGAAAAGAAGGAGGTGGCTGACTAGCGAAATAAAGATTACCTAACAGTATTTGCTCTCTGTCTTTTCCTGCTTGAGTGCCTGAACCTCCAGCCTGGCACTGAGCAATTCTACTCCAGGGAAATACAACCAAGGTAGCTTCCATTTTTTGTGTTTCCAGGAGTGGTACAGTAAAGGGAGAGGACTTTTGGGTTTGATCCAATGGTCAAAACTTTGGACGAGAGCTAGGAAATGTAGGTCCTCTCCCTGGCTCTGCTACTCAGTGACGTGAGTCAGTCCTGTACCTCTTCCCCAAGCACTGAAGCAGAGATGGTAACGTCACTTTGCCGAAGCAGCAATAGGAGAACTTAGCTCTATTACTAGTGCCACAGATAGGAGCCTTCCCACTCCCTTCTTGAAACAGAAAAGCAGTCCCAACACGTTCAGGTTTTGCAGAAACTGCAAGTTTTCAAGTGCGCACATGCAGGGTTGTGAGTAGCGGGCTAGCCTATTTTCAAACTGCACGGGAAGTTAGTTTTCACTTTCACCTTCCCGTAAGACCCCAGTCCTTCACAGAGCTGAGACCATTACCTAGCAGGGAGTGAAATCTTGGTAGCGAACAGCACCTGTCATTGCCACAGCTCGTTACAAAAACCTTATTCAGGTCTTGGCAAGTACAGAGGCTTTTGGTTCATGTAGGCATGATCTCATGTATTTGTCATTGCTGAACCCATGCAAATCTTCAGCTTGCAGGAACTGAAACTCTAACTTCCCTTCTGCTGCTTTGTTTTTTTAATTCAATTGTCTAAAATAAGATAGCGAGCAGATATTTACTTTCTTTACTGACAAGCCCTGTTGCACAAAACCCTAATTTCTGAGAGATTAAATGCTTGACTGGGAAATTTCTGTGACTGATGACCAATTCTAATGCCTAAAATCATCCTCCAAGCAAAGAAAAGCCCAAATCATCTCCAGTGCCATAAATAGTCCAAGAAGCATTCCAGGATTCAAAGCCTGCGCACATCATCCTTTAACGAAACCAGAGCTTCTCCCACGTATTCTCGTTCTTTCTTCTTTAACGTGGCCTAAAATGCACCGAAAGCAACAGAAACCTTCGCGAAAAGTCTTCGCATTACCTGGGAGCTGGCATGCATTTTTCATGGTATGCAACATGAGAGGAGGAGAGGCAAAATCCCAGTGGATATATACGTGCAACCAAGCGTACTTCTGAAAAAGCACAGGAAAGAGAAGCTACTTACTGTGTTTTTCCCTAGGTGCTGACAGTTTCATTGGCTTTGCAGCCAGAGCAGATGGATTTCGTGTGTCTGTTAAGGCTTGAAGAATCCTAAAACTGCTGCAGAAGCCCTGGGTAGTGGCAGGACTGTGACCAATTCACTGACCTCAGCAGTCTGTGCCTGTCCTGGAGGTCACGCGGCAGTGTAAGCCTCAAGAGCTGTGCTCCTCTGGGACAACATCCTAATTTGTACCACTCTAACTGACAACTTCAAGTGGCCAAGTGCTTCCAGAAACAGAAAAAGGCTTTTAAAAAAGGCTCTTCACCTGACACGTAATAAAAAACAAAATCTTCACAAGTGACTCACGAGTTAAAGCACCTTTTCCAAAGACCCCTTCAAGCCTTCATTTCCAAGAAACGCGAGTGCTTTTACATGTTTCACACACCCAGCAAAGGCAACCCATTTCCTACCCAACCATCTGAAAATGAAGGTGCTGAGTTGGACCTAGAAAAATCTCTGTCTGACCAAGGTTATCACTGGTTACTTCCTCAGATTTTGATCCTGCGGGCCTCGTGCGGTCTAGAAATTAAAGTTTGGCATTCTGGTTTACCAACTTTAATTACAAGGAGAGTCAACGTGCCCGTACCCTGCTGAAAATGGTGACTGGTGGCTGCAGAGGCCTCCCGCGCTCCAGTTCCTTCATGTCAACAGGTAGTCAGCACAACCCGAGACTTCTGCAGTACCCACACCGTTTTGCATCTTATTATCAGGGAATCAGCCATCTACATGCGAACGTTAATGTGGAAGGAGGTGTGAACACACACACGTGTTCAGGTTTGCATGGCTCCCAGCAGAACTGGTTTCAGATTCCGGGGGCTATGGCAGCAAAATTCAACACCCCGCTAAATCTCGCTGCCAGAGCTGCACAAATAAAAGCTTATGTTTTTAGGGGAGAGTTGACTGATTCCCTTGATGATAACACGTTTCTTCTTCTAACTTTTGGCCACACCAAGCAGTGAGAAAGAATCTCTACCCCCGTGCCAGGGCGGGGAGGGGGAGAGGGAAAAACAAGTCTCTTTCTGGATGACTAACACAGCCAGCAGCTCTTGCCACTCTGCTCTCAGCCCTGCTCTTCAACGGGGAGTTGCACAAGGCTCCTTTGAAGAGGTTAACACCTTCTCAGTCGATTCTCTTCTGCATTGCCAGAGGGTCACAGGTAGCTCTAATGCTTGTGCTCAAACTTGACAACCCGACCGCACATGGAGGTGAGCTTCCGCAAGAGGCACGGAGCTGAACTCCAGCAGACACAGCTCACACCAGGTGCAAGGTGGCAAATAACCAGATCTTCACAAGAATCATCAAAATGTCTTCGCTGCCAGCAAACCCAACACACCCATCTACCAGCAAGCAAGCCCTCAGTGCCTGGACCAGCTAACAGAGCCATGAGGCCTGCTGTCGGAGACCTGGAGGCTGTTTGAAAAGCACGCTGCAGACAAGAAACATCAGAGGAGGTCTCGGAGCCATCAGAAACAAGACCTGAAGTGCTGTCAGAGCCTGCCTCCCCAGCTAGGCATCCTGTTTGGGGCACAACGAGGGCTGCAGCCGTGGATGTGCACCCGCCTGCTGCTGGTGGGGCATGGCCTGTCATCCTGCAGGCCTGCACGCAGCTCTGCTGCCACGCACGACACCTCCAGCAGCAGAGCCACCTCTGCTCCTACACAAGGGTGATGAGATGACGCACCAGCAAGGCATCAGGGCTGCAGAAAAGCTGCCCCACTCTGTGGGTTTAGGGCTTCTGGTACCTGCCTGCCTTGGAAACCTGCTCCTGAGCCAGTGTGGGAAGCAGGCGATGCAATGCGACGTGGTCTGAGCCAACACTTCCCAAGCAGACACGGCCCTGAGCCACAGCCCTCGGGCTGGCACCACAGCAGGAACTTCTCCCCGGGGAGGTTGTGTCTCTGTCCCACGGGATCGCAGTTTAAGCAGCCTGCTAGGCGCAGTCAGACCGTGGTGTGTCTCGGATGTGTTGCATGTGAGGCATACCACACGTTCCCACCGGCCATGCAAAATGTTTTTGGGTGGAAAAGTGCAGGGAGAAGTGGAAAAAGAGAGCTTGGATGTGTCCGGTCATTAGACCTGATGGCTCTAATGACTGGCCATGCCTTACAGATCCAATACAGCACTCTGGAAAGAAGGGAGCAATCTCCTTGCCAAGCAGTAACAGTGATCTTCAGCTTGGAAATTAATTCCCTTTATAATCAGTAACACAAAAGGAGTCTTTCCTTACAAGGCTTTTCCCCCTGCACATGAAGTTTGTCAGGCACGGCACGTGCCCTGAAACACACTGCAAACTGAAGCCTCAGTGACCAGCAACCAAGATGAAAACAATTCCTTCTCCTTCCCTCAAGGGGAAGCTATCTGAAGAGAAAAAATACAGATTATATGCAAAGTCAGGTAATAGAAGGCACTCTGACAACTTCCCCAGGCACTGGAAGATAACCTCTGGAAAGCCATGACAGCACAGCTGGGCTCCAAGAGACCCACATCACACATGGAGCAAGTCCACAGGTCCCAGTCTGCTTCTGGTTCTGGTCACCATACAGTACTGGTATCTGTCTCAGCTCCCTGTCAGTAAGCTGTGATTTATATTAAATGAAAAAAAAAAAAAAAAAAACCTGCATGGACATTATCTCCCCCACAACCCGCCCTCCAAGTTGCTCCTCTCCCCTCTTGCTTCCAGTAACCCAAAAATAAAAAAGCATACTGTTCTTGGAAGAAGCCTTCCAGCCAAACCTGATCTCTGTGTGAGCAAGCAAAGACAACCAAAAAGAGCTGACTCTTTGAGAGATGCTGCCACCGCGTGGGAAAGGCTGAGAAACAACTGCTCCATCACAGCCAGCACCACGCTGCTCCCAAGGCAGCCAGGGACTCCTGGAATAAAAATCTCGGGAAGAGTTACCCTCTAAAACAAAGGTGGGGCTTCAAAAAGTACTAGGGAAATCAAATCGGAGTCCTCTGTGGGTTGACAGGCTAAAAATTTTAGCTTGGTTTAAATTAAATATACTGGAAGTGCTTTTAAAATGGCCCTGATTAACTCTCAATCAGACTGCACAGGTCTTTTCTACACGATTTCAATAATCCACTTTTCAATTCTGTGCTCCCTCCTCTAACCCACAGAGAGCTCAACTTCTTCTCTGTTATCACACGTGGCTCCAAAACCTGCACTTTGGCAGCAGCCCTTTGAAAACCAGTTGCCTTGAACACAACAGCAACTTCTACAAACTCCCACAATCAGCCAAACCCCTTGAGCCCTGCACTGCTCCCACACCCACTACCAAATTCAGCTTCAGCTTCTGAGCTCTTCTAGATGACCCAAGGAGTACAAGTTGTCATTTAAGCCAAGATTTCAACTAGCTCTTTGAGTCATCAGGTGTTTTTATGCAGCAGCTGAGAACAAACTTACCGGGGCATAAATTTTACAACATTAAAAAAGCCACAGCAGTAGAAGTTAGAACAGAAATTTCTACATTAGGTGGTACGTGTGTTAACTGCTAGTGAGTTTCCAGCTTCCCTAAAATTCCACCGTCTTAACAGATTGTTGGGTTTATGGTACAGGAAATTTTCAATGTTTTTCAGCAAAAATGCATGTGAAAGCTTACAGAATTAGGCTGTTTCTTACACAGTGGGGAATATTCTTAATTCAGACACTGGTGGCCAAACCCCTTAAACACTGCTTCCATGAAGCCTACGCTTGCAATATGCATGGGACACAATTTACCTTTGTACACTATTTTTTAATGTGGTCTGATACGGGGACAATTGCTACTTTCAACACATTTAAAAACCCCTCCATCACAATACATTTCCTGTTCTCAAAACCAGAAGATGCACTGCAATACTCCATCCTTCTCATCCACGCCATCCACCGCTGTGGAGGGACTCCAACACCCAAAATAATCATAAGGGTGCATCGCAGGGCTCTGAAACGTAGCTCACTACCTCCATTTCACCTTCAAACATGCTAATTGCAAACTGAAACCTTCCTGGCTCCATGTGGGTTGGCCTTGGTAGTGCCTCTTTCCCTTGTCTGCATAGAAAATCAGTCCTTTCTTTGCGGCTTTCTGTAGAAGTTAAATGAACAAAAACAACTCAGATTGCTCCACCTATGCAGCTGGCTTTTACCTGAAAGGGATACAGCCCACAGTCCACACTCCACCCACAAAAACCTTAAAGAAATAAACATACAGTGACATAAAATCTGTTATCAAGGAAAGTTTCTCCACACCCCCATACAAAAACACTTCAGTATTTTGTTCTCCGAGATGCTGCCAACCTCCTCCCCACGCAAACCAGAACGGGTGCAAGAGATAAAGCATCAGACATCCCCTTTATGGCTCAACGCTAGACGTTATCCAAATACCATTAAAATCTAGGAGACGTGCAAGAGGCAAGGAATTCCTGCTGTTTTCTAAAAGATGTCCAAGCAGACCGAAAAATAGAATTAGCAATGCACTGATAAATGGAATTAATAGCGTGTTTGTGCATGACACTGTTACAGCAGGAAAGATTAGCTTGGAGTAATTGAGCAAGAACTGTCCTTTAATTACACCAGAACTGCCAGCAGAATAGCCAAGGTCACATTTTGAGCATGAATCTCTTCCCACTGCTCAGAAAATGTGGATTTTATCACTGATGGCAGACAGCTAGGTGCAGGGCCAGGCACTGCAGGGTAGGCTGCTGAGACAACAGGGCTTGAGTGGGATGGCAGCAGGGAGCAGTGTGACTTTGCTGTGCTGCTGGTCCAGCTGCAGAGGCTCCAACCTCCTCCCACAGCTTTTAGCAAAGTTCCTCAGCCCGTGAACAAATGCCAGAGGACTTGAGAAGGTTGCTTCCCCTCTTACCTGCCGCAGTGCCGTTTTCTGGGGTCTCTTCTCCTGGCTGAAGCTCTCTCCACTGCTGTGGTGCTCCTGGACACCGTGCATCCCCCAGCTTTCCCTGCAAAGTAAATGTGCAAGAGCATTGGTTCCAGGTTTGACAGGCTCTGGACAACAGTGCAAAGCCAATCTGTAGTACCAGGGCTTCTGTTAAGCCTCCCCATCCTGCCATTTCAGCTTTCTAGGCACTTGGGTGCTCTTCTACGCATGCCCATGGTTGACTGCACAGAAAACTACCCAGCACCTGCAAGCAGGTGGACAACGCACCAAAGCGGTACAGAAACCTCTCAATTCCAGCTTTAACTTTCTCACACTTGCTCTATGCTTTGTCTCTGCCCTGGTGGTTCACTTTGCTGAGCAGAGCACTCGGCGTGCCGTGGCTTTGTGAACCGATTCCTCCCAATTTCAATGAGACCCCATCACATCTTCACCACGGGCTCTGCAGAAGCAGCAGCCTGAGGGACGACAAATGCCTCAGTGCAGAGCCTGGCCCCTTTGAGATCTGTTTCTGTGAGATCTGGTTCCCTTCCCAGCTTGCCTACTCATTCCCTGCGTGATCCTAGACCAAACACTGCGGAACAGCAGGTCTCAATCCCATGCTAGAAAACGGAGCCATTAACACTTAATTTCTCTCATCCACCGTCTGCCTAGACTGTAAGCTCAGTAGGGAAGACTCTGCTCGTACCGCGCCTGGCATGAAAGGGCCTCCAGATGTAAATGAAATATAAAATAATAAAAATAATTTAAAATCCCCAGCAGGCAGCTGTGGAAGTAGCAGGACAGAAGAGAAACACATGCTCGCCTTTTAACGACAAAAATAAACACCCTCCAGGCGGTGAGGAGGCTGCTGAGCCCCACGGCTGCAAGGTTTCTCATTGCTTTTCTGGGGTGGGCCTGCAAACCCCCAGCTCCAGATCCCACCGGGCAGGTCGAGATCCCATTAAATGTGGTCTTAAATTAAAAGAGGACCGAATTAGAGCGGGCATTAGGAGGAATTCTGCACTGTGGGGGTGTGAGGCACCGGGACAGGCTGTGGCTGCCCCATCCCTGGAAGGGCTCAAGGCCAGGCTGGATGGGCCTTGGCCAACCTGACCTGGGGGTGGTGTCCCTGCCACGGCAGGGTTGGAGTTCGATGGTTTTTGGTCCCTTCCAACCCAAACCATCCCATAGTTCTGTGATTTAGGGGAAGAGTGGGGATGGTCACCACCACCTGTGCGACAGCATCCCACAAAGACCTTGCAGCCAAACCGCATGGGGACAAAACGGCACTGCCAGAACTGGTCCCAGCGCCCCCCAGCCCCAAAGACACCCCACCTCTGGAGCCCCCATGGCCCCAGAAGCCCCCAGCCCCAAAGACACCCCAGGACTCCCCAACCTGGCCCCACAGCAGCCACAGGCCTGGCCCCAAAGCTGTGAAGACCCCTGAGCCCCTCAGCTGGGCCCCGGAGGTGCTGCAGCCCCCAGCCCCCAGCCCCTGAGCCCCCACGACCCCCACAACCCCCTAAGACCCCATGGCCCTGCAAGACCCCATGGCCCCCATAAACCCCATGGCCCCCCAAGACCCCATAGCCCCCATAGCCCCTCCAGCCCCCCACCCAGCCCCCCAAATGCCCCCCCAGGCCCTTCCCGAACCCAGCCCCAACCCCCCCCTCAAATCATAGCCGCCCCCTCCTCCCCCCATGCCTCCCGCCTTTTTCTCCCACCGGGCGCCACACGCGCGTGCAATCACGCGCCCCCCCATGCACACACGCAACTGTGCCCGCGCTTGCACGCCCGTCCCGGCGCGCACGCTTGTGCAACAGCACGTGCACGCGCACAGGTGTGATTGCACGTGCAGACGTGCAAAAGAAGCACGCGCAGCACGGTGCACGCTCGTGCAACGCCACGTGCACCCCCGTGCAACCACACGTGCACGCCCATGCACGCACGCACACGATCGCGCGCGCCCCGCGTGCGCGCGCCTCGCCCCTTCCCGCCACCGCCGCGTGGCGCCCCCTGGCGGGAAGCGCCGCCAGCACCGCGCTCCCCGAGCACGTGACCGGGCGTCACCACTCCCTCCGCACCGGGGGGGGGGGTTACGAGGCCCTGCGCCGTCCGCCTGCGCTCGGGGAGCTGCGAGTGGCCGCGCGTTTCCCCCCTTCCCCTTCGCGGCTTGGAGTATCCCGAGGCTTTAAAGGGCCGGGCTGGGCGGGCCCACTGGCAGTGCTCAGGGTGGAGCTGGTGGGGATGGGTCTCGTGCTCTGAGGCCTATCTGGGCTCTTTTTCAGGGAACCACGGCAAAAAAAATAAAAAATGGCTGTAAGATAGGCTCTTGTTGGTCACAAGCAGCCTGTGGGGCTGTGCTGAGGTGGTCACAAGCACTTTGTGGGGCTGTACTTGGGGCTTGGGCGGTGAAGGCCCTGTAATGGCGACGTTGTAGGTGACAGGAGCCATGAGGAGCGGTCACAAGGAGCTGGAAGGGGAAGGGGCAGCGCTGCAGACACCTCCTGGGGGCTGGCGTGGGGAGAGCTGAGCTCTGAGAGCCCCCAATGTGCTGGGTTGGGTCATTGCTGTGCCTGTAGTAATGCAGTTGTAATAATCCATAAAATGTCTGTAGTAGTATAGCTGCACTGAGTCACTACTCAACCTATAGTAATAAAACTGTCTGAGGTGAGTCACTGGTTAACCTGTAGTAATAAAACTGGTGGGTCAGTACTTGTTCTGTAGTAATAAAACTGTCCTTAGTGAGTCACTGCTGGACTTGTAGTAACGTAATGGTCTGTGCTGGGTTACTGCTGACCCTGTAGTAATGTAATTGGCTGTAGTAAGTCACTCCTTAACCTGTAGTAACATAATCTGTAGTGTATTGCTCCTGGACCTGTAGTAATGTAACTGTGCTGGGTCAGTAGTAACTGACCCAGTTACTGCTGGACCTGTAGTAACATAACAGGGTCACTGCTGGACCTGTAGTAACATAACGGGGTCACTGCTGGACCTGTAGTAACGTAACGGGGTCACTGCTGGACCTGTAGTAACGTAACGGGGTCGCTGTTGGACCTGTAGTAACGTAACGGGGTCGCTGCTGGACCTGTAGTAATGTAACTGCTGGGTCTCAGGGATCCAGCCCGTTGTAGGCAGGGCTGCCAGGTAAGGCTTATCCAGGTCTCTGTTATCTCAGAGCCTGCTGGTGAGAAAAGCACAAAGTAAGGCGCTGCGACTCGGTGTTACAGCCCTGCTTCCTGGGTGCTGAGTGAGGGGCAGCAGCTGCCGGGGTTGTCTCTGAATTTTTTTTTTGTGCACCTACGATGCTACTAGAGCAAAAATACAGAGCTCTGATAAATGGGGAGAGCCTTACTGCATGTGCACCCCCGGCCATGCAGCATGAATAAAATGAGAGAAAAAGCTTTAAATAGGAGAAAAAAATATATTTTTTAACGGGCTGTTCCCTTTCTGCAATGCAAACCGCTGTCGGGTGCTCTCCCGAGCTGCATGCAGGGGGTGTCCGGGAGGCTGTACCTACACCTGCGCTTAATTGGGGTGGTTCATTAGCCACGAACCGGCCGCCAGGGGGAAATCCCGGCCGGGTGAGAGCCGTGACAGCCCCCCCGGGGCGGGGACCCGCCGCCCCCGGCCCCGCTCCCTTCCTCCTGCAGCCACCGGGGGGCGGCCCCGGCCCGCGGCGAGCACCGGGCGGCCGCGATCGTTCCCCGGGGGCCGGTGGGGTGCGAAAGGGACCGAGCCCCAGCTGGTTCGGTGTCTTCCCCCCTTTCTCTTTCCCACAATACTTCTAAACCCTTCTCCGAGCTGCTTCTCGTGTTCTGGGTGCAGTGGAACAGCTTGGTAATCTTTTTCTTTTTCTTTTTTTTTTTTTTTTTTTTTTTTTTTCTATTTTAAAGGGTCCAAAAAGCTCAGTCTGATGCCTGGGCGCTTCGCAATCTGGTGCTGTTGGCCCCCCCGTCTCGGTGCAGGCAGTCAGATAATGCACAAGAAATCCAGGAACGAGTCACTCTTGGCAGCAGTCGGTGTCTTCTCTTAAATGCAGGCTTGCACCGTATAAATCCTGGCTCTGCGTCCTGTCAGTGGCCACTGAGGCATGATTTCCATTTCGGCAAACAGCACAGAAACGGCGAGAAAGCCCAGCTGGGGAACAAGGTGGGGGAGCCACGCTTCGCATTTCTCCGGTGCCTTCCACCCGAGGCTCTCACAGCCCCTTAAAAACGAGGGCCAAGCTGCAAGTGTGCGTTACGGGACAGGAGCGAGTCAGTGATGCTCGGGTGTTTGTGCAGGGCCTGGAGCTGGGCATGCGCATCACTTCCCATGGCATGAGCTCATTCTCGTGCCTGTCGTGCTGGCACACCACCGTGGCCCTTAAATTAACAGGGAAGGAAGCAGTAATGCAGCGTTTCTGCTGTTAAAGTGAATAAATAGACCATGACCCGCATTCAGGGCGCTAGAAGGGCACCGTAGCTTGAGCCATTTGTTTCTTGGCTGAGGGCTAGGAGCTGATTCTTGTGCTGTGAGCTGTAACATCGCGGGTAACCCGCAGCTACAGGCAGGGGAGAGAAGAAAGCAGGGGCAAGCAAGTGCTAATTCACAAACATGCAAGGGAACGAAACCAGAGGCAGTCGCTCTTGTCCTTGTAAATGCTGAGCATCCTTTTGGCTTGTTTTGTTTACCCGTGACACATTTTTTTTTTTTTTGTCAGCGCCGTGAGAAAAGCGCTGAAATTCCCGATGGCAAAATGCGAAGTGCAGAGGCCGGCACGTTGTGCCTGCCGTGTGGGTCAGGCCCGTTCCCTGCTGCCAGGGCACAGGGCGAGATATGGGCAGTTCTCCGGGCTGGTGGTGCCGACCCCCAAATTTCCCATCCTCCCTCCTTTGGCGGTCACGCGTGGAATTGCAAATCTTCCTTTCCTTGAAGCTGTGACCCCAGGGGATGCCTGAGAGCGACAGCGAGAACAACCGTGGAAGTGCTAGTGAGCTGTGAGCTGCTTTTCCTCTCCTGGAGGCAGCTTATCTCCCTCCCAGGAGGATGCTGCAGCTCCATTAGAGTCCATTAGCAGCTTCCTCTCCTCTCGCCTTGGGGTGAATTTAGGGCAGGTGTTGTCGTGGCAGCCCCAGAGGCTGAAGCTGCTGCTCGGAGCACAGCTCGGGTGTGCAGAGGAGCTGGGCTCTGCCACCAAACGTGCCCTGCGTGTGTCGGGGCCGTGTCTGTGCAGGAAGGAACCGTGGGGGCCTCTTCCTCCTTTTCCTGCAGGCTCGGACGATAACAGATGCAAGTAATTGAGAGAGAAGCAGCGATGGGCTTCCCCACGTCAAAACCAAGAGGTTTTGCCCCAAATGGTGTGCCTGGCGTTTGCCTGCCCTGCTGCGGTGGGCTCAGGACACGAGAGCTGTGCTGTTCTCTGTGCTCCCAAGTTATTAGGGAGCTCCCATGGAGCGTGAGAGCCTTTGGCATCGCTGTGCCGAGGGCAAAGCGTGAAAAGAAAGAAGTGTTGTGCCCTGTGGGACAAAGGGGACTGTCCTCGTGCTGAGGGCTTCACCCAGGGCAGGGAGATGCCTGTCCCTGAGAAGTGTCACGGGCAGGAGCGATGCTGGTCCGCGGGCACCGGGGCCGTGCAGCCTCTGGAGCGGGCAGGGAAGGGGCACGATGGAGGCACGGAGAAGGCACGCGGAGCATTTGGCCCCGCTCTGCGGATGTGAGTAGCCTGCCATAAATCTCAAAATGCTTTCAGCGTGACAAGTGTCAGCAGCTGTGAGTCAGCCCATTGCCGTGCTTCCAGGCGGGCAGACCATGGTCTCATTGTCTCTGGGTCCCCAGGAATTTGAGCCACACGGGAGCCCACCCGGGCTGCAGACAGAGGCAGAGCAAACACCTCCTGAGGTCCCAGCACGGCACCGCTGTGTGCCCAGGTTTCAGGGAATCCGGGTGGGAAATGTCACCTCCAGGTAGCCCCCGAGCCCTTTGAGGGTGACCAGCACAAGGCTGGACACATCCCCAGAGCATCCATCCTGCTGGGGAGATGTGGGACCAGCTGCCGAGGGAGCGCCCGGTGGCTGCTGCGGATTTCAGTGGGTGAAATCCACCAAAAGCAGACAGAAAACGCACGTGCCCCTTGGTGCACAGCTGCAGGGAGGTAACGTCCTGCCCTCAGCACGGCCCCCGCAGCCTTCCAGCACTGAATGCTTCCCACTGTCTCACCGTCCTTGCCCACTTTATCCCAGTAAGCCCACAATAATCAGCCTATTCTTCTCTGGCTCCGCTGCTGCGCCCATCCGGAGGCCCTCCGCACGCTTTGGCTCTACCTTTCCCCTTCCTATGCCGTCACCTCTTTCATTCTTGCTCACCTGCGCTATTATCAATAGCAGCTGCAATTAACGTCGCAGGCTGTGCCCGGAATCCTCTCCCTATCCCAAGCTGCAGTAGGGCTTTTTTTCCGTTGAGCAAATATGGGTGCAATTCACTCGAATTGCCAGTTCCTATCAGTCGCTGGCTTGGGGCACTGCAGCAAAAGCAAACAGAGCTGATTACAGAGAGGAAAAGCAAGTGTGGAAAGCAATTGTTCTCCTTGATACCACCTTGATAACGAAGACGCCAGCTCTAAGACAAAAGCTGTTTCACTTTTTTATTTTTTTTATTTTTTTTTTTTTTTTGCCTTGGGGTTGCTGTGGTGTCATTCCTGGAAAAGGGAAAATTGGTGGTGGTATTAGCTGAAAAGGCAGCTCTGAAAGGCAGTCCTCTGGTCAGGCAGAGTGGGAAGAGAGGTTTCATTTCCATCTCTCCTTCCACCCACCACGAGACCTCAGGCAAATGTCTCACCCCAGAGAAGAAAACTGTTCTGTGATTATTTAGTTGAAAGCTGTCAACAGCTCTAGCTCCGAGGCTGGTGTTTCTCCTCTTGCAGTGCTGGCTGTGTGCAGAAACGGGAGGCTGCTGGAGCACGAATACACGCAGACAAGCACAATGCCTTCATCTCCGCTCCGCGCACCACCTGCAGGCTCTGGGCACGGCCCTGCAGCAGGTCCCGTGGGGTGAGCAGCCCAAATGACCACCTCTCCCAAAATCTGTTGACCCTGAGCCCACCAAACTGACCGCAGGTTTTGCCCCAATCCCTTGTGGCTGGCCGTGCTCTGGTTTCTCCAGCGGCTCGTGTTGGCAGCTTCTCTGCTCCCTGGCTCTGGGAATCGCAGTGGATTATCCACAGGTCCGAAGGGCCAGCCAGCTGAGGGTTGGAACATGATTATATTTTAATGATGAGGAGCAGGCCACGACCAGCTCAGTCTTCTCTGGAAAGCCCTGGGATTTAGCGCTGATAGCAACTGGAATGGCTTCAGGTGGATCATTTTTTTCAGGCAGCATCTCCACAACCCTTTGAGCAGGCACAGGGCTGCGGAAGCACCTCCTGAGCACTGCTAATGTGCACCTTGGAGGTGTCCTTGGTGTTCTTTGCACCAGCCTCTCCTTGCTGCATCAAGGAGATCCCCAGCCTGCGAGAGCCATTTCGGGCAGCCCGAGGGTCCCGAAGGACTCCGATGGCAGAGGTGGGCTCCGGGACCAACATGGGTTGAGGTTGGTGGTGCTGAGCGGCGAGGAGGTGGCACTTGGTGCAGCACCAGGCAGTGGGCATCCAGCCCCGTGATTCACACCACGTCTCGCATCGCTGCGGGATTGTTCACTGTGGTATCCGGGGTGGGTCCCAGCAGCATCTTTCTAAGGAAAATTTTAGATGCTGACATCGCTTCTATGGGTGGGTGCTGCCACGTGGGGCACCTCCCCGGAGCATCACACGCCGCAGCAAGATGGAGACGTTCATTCCCGTTTCCCTCATTTAAATGAGTTGAAAGCTGCTTTAAGAAAAGAGCCTGCTGCTGAGACAAGAAGGATCTGGCCTCTAACCCTTTAAACTTCAGAGAGCAAAATGCAAGCAGCAGTTGCATGCTGTGGGGAGCTTCCCTGTGCACTTTTGCTGCCTTTATTTTCCCCGACCTCTGAGAAAACACCCCTGAGAAATCAAAAACGTGTATCCTGGATGGCAGCAGCTGAGATGTGCTGAGCAGCATCTGCCTGAAATCCCCAGTGCCCTTTGGGGCAGTGAGCCTGTGGATGCCACTTCCATTTGGGGCTTCCCCATCGCTGTTTGGTGCGTGGTGAGCTACCAGCGAGACCCAGGGCTGGACAAAAAAGGCTTTTCCTCTATGCTCAGCCCCCAGGGAGGCAATTCCCTGAAGGATGCCAGTGGGAGCCACCCACTGCTGCAGGGCACCACAGGACTTCGTCTTCCTCTGCTGGCGTCAGTGGTTTTCCCCACCTGGCACCACCGGCGTGCGGAGGCAGATGTGGGGAGCTCCCCTACAACCCAGCCCGTGCCTGTGGCTGCTCCTCATCTTCCTCCTGCACATGCATCTGCTGGCTCGGGGACCACAAAGAGTGTCGCTGGTGCATGGGACAGAGGGATCAGGTCCTGCCCTTTTGGGTTTAGGGGTGCCCTGACCTTTGCCGATGCTCCTGGGCATGGCGTAGGCTTGGGTGTTCGGTCTGAGGTGTAGAAAACAAAAAGTCCTTTTTCAGTAAAAGGCGGCTGATTAACGCACCCTGCGGGGATGCACGGGGCTGCGTCACTCTTCTGAGTAAAGGCGTCGTGGTGTGCCAAGAAGGAGCTGACTCACCTGCCCGAGGCTTAGGAAGCAGCCGGGGCTCGGCACCATGCACGTGGCTGCTGGAAGCAGTCCTGCGGCGCGGGGTTTGGTGGTGGTGCGAGGGGCTGCCCCCCGCCCGGCTGGGGTCCCCCCGTGGCCATCATAAATACCATCCGACGCCCTGTGCTCGGTGCTCCTGGGGCCTTCTTTGGCGGGTGGTTCAGTGCTCCTTGTTGTTTTCTTCAATTCTGGAGGCCCCAGGGAGCAGCAGGTGGTTTCCTGCCCAGATTTCCCTCGCCATCGACTTCTGACGCACTGGGCTTGGTGCTACAGCACTTCTCGAAGGGTTGGTGAGGAGAGGATGGAGCCAGGCTCTTGTCTGTGGTGCTCCACCAGGACTGGAGGCACTGGGCACAAACTGGAGCACAGGAGGCTCTGTCTAAACACCAAAAAGCATGTCTGTGCTGTGCGAGTGCCCAGGGGTGCTGGGGTCTCCTTGGAGGTCTCCAAAAGGCGGCGTATCCAGAGGGACCCAGCCTCAGCCAGTCTGGGGTTGTGGGGCTCTGTTCATCAGAGGTTTTTTTCACTGAAGCTCATAGAGGGAGATGCTCTCAGCACCAGGACACAGAGAGGAGCCTCCCCAAAAAGCAGGCTGGGGGCTGCGAGGGGCATTCCTGGGGCGAGGGGGACCTGGAGGAGAGCCCCCCGTTCCCCTCCTCCTGCACGACCTGAGCGTTTCAGCCCCAGGCCTCCCCCATTTGGCTCCCCTGACCCTCAGAGCAGCTTTTTGGCTTCTTGTTAGGCAGGAAAAATCTTCAGCTCCAAGCAGAGGTGGCAGACGGTGAGACTTTTTTTAACCTTTTCCCCACATTTGCACGTGGGAATTCCAGGGAAGCGCTCTCAAGTCTTATTCATAACCAATATTTGTTCCTTTTGAAAAGCCTCCTTTCGGCGCGGTCAGCTCTTTGATACGGGGACGTTTGGTTTGGCCAAATTCCAGGAAGATGTAACCGTGCATTTATACAACCTACACGACCCTGAGCCCGTGGCTGTCTGCCTCTCTTGTTACCGAGACAAATTCCCGGTATTTTCACAGCCTCGTTCTGCTGGGGAGGCCAATCTGTGGTTCTCTCGTCGGCATTCATGCTTAAGGACAAAACACTCCAAGTAAATTCACCTTAACCTGGCTTGTAATAAGGATAAGAGCCCTAAATCGAGCAGGTTTTTACACCTGTGCACCAGGGGGTGCTTGGTCTGGCAGGGACAGCACAAATCACCTCCCCGAGCACTCTGCCCACCTCGTTAGTTCTTTCCTGTTGCTCTTCCCCGCACACAGAGAGTGCAGAGAAGATGGAAAGGCTTGGCCAAGGAGCCACGGAACGTCTTGGCTTAGCTGCAAAACCAGCGAAATCAAAGCCAGAGGAAAATGTTTTCTTTTTTTTTTCTTTTTTTTTTTTCTTTTCCTGAGGGGTCTTGCAATATCTCCACGCTCGTGTTTGCTTCAGCGCTCAGGGAGGAGTTTGCAAGTGCTGCGGCAAAACAAGCCCTTTCTATAGCAACTGGCCCCTCCAGGCCATCTCGGGGCGCCTTGCACAATGGGAATGGAAAGGCACCGAGAGTCGCGAGTGTTTGTGTTGCAGCCTGAAAGCAACATGAAAAAAAAAAAAAAAAAGCAACACGGGATTTCAATTTGGCTTTAAGAGTGCCAAGAGCTGTAACAACCCACTGCCCAGCGAGGAGGAATTGCATCACTCCGGGACTGGGAGGCCTGGGGCAAACAGACGGGAGCTTAAAGCACAGAAAAAGGGCTTTGCTTTGATTTATTGCTGAGCAGTAGGGAAAGGTGTCAGGGAGATGGAAGGGGGCTGTTTTGGGGGCGCCCTCCCAGCACTGGCGGCTCCTCGCCGAGGCTGGGCGCAATCGGACAGGGCAGGGTTGCTCCTGGATTTTCACAGCCCCATTTTCCCAAAGGAGCTGTTTAACCCCGAACACAGCATTTCAGGCTGCTTAACCTGCAAAAATATATCACCAAAACCCAGCACGGGCTGCAAGCCACGGACCAGAGCGTAAAGATGCCTTGATCTATGGCCAGAGCCCTTCCTCTGTCCCCACTGCTGCCGTGGCAGAGTCCGGAGCTCCTGCCAACACCACGGTCTCCAGAGCTGCAAAGAAGAAGAAGAAAGGCTCCAGGAAGAAGGAAAGCAGCCGGGGGGCTGCTGCTGGTGCAATCCAGCAGCCGTTACGGGAGGAAGGGGCTGGGCTGGCAGCGAGGAGCTCTGTTTACCCAGGGATGTAAAGGAGGGGAAAAAAAAAACAACTGATAATAAAGGAAAAGCTGGAAAGGCTGCGAAGTGAGTTCGGGGAGTGAAAAGGGTGGGAGTTTTTATGGTGTGTTTCCTGATAAAATCGGACATTTCAAAGGGTCCCTCAGCGGTGTGGCAATGCTGTGGCACGCCGAAAGCATTTATAAAATGGTTTGGGTTGGAAGGGACCCTAAAAATCATCCAATTCCCACCCCCTGCCACGGGCAGGGACACCCCGGACCAGGCAGCTTTATGGGCAGCAGAACAGGCAGTTTCCTTGAAGAAGGGTATTTCGGAAATCGGGAGTTTAAAGGTTGCTGCGTGGCTCTGTGCCCACTGAAACTGGAAGAAACCTTTGAGCCAAAATGCACAGCGATCCAAAAAGACCCTTGGGGATTGTTTATCATCATCCATCCCATTGCAGGAATGCTAAATGCAGCGGTCACGCCTGACTACTTTGGACTGGACGCTGTGCAAACACCAGTTGGAGACACGGTTGCCTTTATATATATATATTTATATATATATGTATATTTTTAATCTGCTCCCTGCAAGTCAGATAATTGCTCGGAGGGTGTGGGCAGACCTGGCCTTTTTTTAGATTAGGCAGCCCCAGAAGTTTACTGCCACCCTTTTACCAGATGTGATGGGAGATCGCCCGCTCCCCTTTGCACCAAATTGGCCGTGTCTCACCCATAAACACGGCACCTTTGCCACAGAGGTGGTAAAATGGGGCCAGGGCATCGCCTCTTCCACCTCTCCCACCTGGGGGTGCCCGGGGCAGGAGTGGAGCAGAGGGGACCCCGGCCAAGCTGCGGGCCCCTTGCTTTTGGCCTCCTGGTGCTGCTGCCTTGTGCCCTGCGTCTTCCCTCTCGCACCACACCTGGGCCCCGCCGTGCCGCACCCTGCAAAGCTCAGCCCAGGTGGGAGGGACCCAGATCCCTTAAATCCAGGGCTCCCGGGGGAGCGGGGCTGTTGCAGGCTCACCCTCAGGCTGCTTTCATGAGACCGAGGTGCTGCAGCAGGAGCTGCGAGCAGGAGAGGGGACACGCAGCTGCAGCACAGGTACCCACCGAGAGCTGGCTTTTGCCTTTTGCACTTTTTTTTTTTTCTTTTTTTTCTTCCGAAGCCCTTTGTTTCCTTCAGCCTTCCACGCCGATGTTGTTTGTGGTTGTATCGGCTCCTCTCTTCCCTTCCATCCCTTCTCTTCCTCCTGCTGCTGCTTTGCATTTAGCTGGGGATGATCCTTGTGCCTTTGGAGAAATTTGGTGCCGAGGTGGTAAATAAACCCAGAATTGGTGCTGCCCCAGCCAGCAGGGACCAGGGGGTGCTCATCCTGGCCGGGATGGCTGCTGGCCCTCGTGTTGGTGCTTAGTGCTCAGGGTGGGGTTTTGGACCCTTTTTGGCGATCTGTGGCTTGATTTCATCGGCGATTACCTTCCCTATTCACCCCGAGCTGGAACCTATTTGGGATTTCCAGTGATGTTTTTCGGCCATGCCTCTGTAGGAGGGGTGGAGGCAGCTCACTCCCCCTGCCTGCAGGAGCAGGGCTGGGATCGTGTGCGTGCATGTGTGCACCAGGAGAGGCTGCAGCACGGTGCTGGTGAGGCTTCAGGGCAATAAAAACGTGGGAAGAAGAAGCCCGCCTGGCTGGAGGCAGCATTTTGTGTTGGGCTCAGGAGGAAATTCACCATGTGCCTGAGTCACGGGGAGCCCCACTGTGGTTCCATAGCCTCTGGAACTCAACGAGGCCGAAGCACCGCAGCCCAGCTCGGTGCTGAGATGCTGTTAACCCAAATTCGGCATCCTGGGGGTCCATCCTCGCACGAGAGGGGAGCGTGGGGCTGGTGAGGGAGCAGCACGGCAGCCCGCGTAGGCGGTGGGTGCGAGGCGTGACGCAAGGGAGGGCGTCCCGGCCCACCCCGGGGTGTGGGTGCTCTTTGTCCCTTGGGCCTAGGAGAGCAGCACGGAGCTCCACGAGGCTGCAGGCGCTGGGATGAGCGTGAGCCCGGGGCAAAGCACAGCGTGGCTGTGCCTCCAGGCCAGGGGATGCAGGGCTGGGTGCTTCCTGGGGTGCCCCTGGGGGTCTCAGGCACGCAGCATCCTTCTGAAGTGCTCTGCAGAGCCCACCGTGCATCAGCTGCCACCCTGCACCTCTGACATGCAGGGAAGCAGCCTCCCAAATCCTGCAGCTTTCATCGAAATAATGCTGCTTAAAACAGCCCCACCAGGGGACTGCAGGGAGGCTGCCTGTGGGCTCGGGGGGGGGGGGAAATCCTTGTTGGTGCGTCTAGAAAGTCTCATGTTCCTGTAACACATCACAGGCATTCCTAGGATTAGCTAACCCAGCCTATTCTGGGACAGACCCCTCTTCCAGAGATGCTGTCCCTGCTGCTCTGAGCTTCCCGTGCCCACCAAGAGCTGGGGGCAAACGCCCCTGGGGAGGGGGAGCAGCTCCGCGGCTCCTTCAGCCCACCCCGAGCCCCTCCTGGGAGGGGAGAAGGGAGCCTGGCCGCAGGGGGGGAGTTACTGCAGCAGCAATTGCGACACTGCTAACAACCCTCCTCACCCCAGAGACCCCTCCCCAAGCCCAAAATGTTGCTGAAGCAGCATTGGGCTCAGGTGATTGGCAGGAGGGTGCTGGGGGGTCGCGTTGGAGCGAGACCCCCCTGCGTTAGCCAAGGCCACCCAGATGCTGTCCCCATCATGGGGCTGCAGGGGTTGATCCTTCACCAGGCTCTGCTTGGGCTTCAGGGAGGCTTTTTTCTATTTTTTTTTTTTAATTTCTTTTTGCTGCTGAACTTCCCAATCCTGCCTGTTTGAGCAAGGAAGGAGGAGGGCGTTTTTTGGCAGCTGCCCCAGCTCCCTCCTGGACGGAGCGAGCTGCCCCAGCGCGGGCACCAGTTGCCTCCCGCTGGCCCCCCCTGCGGCTGGGGGGGGGTGCTCGTATTTGCTACGTGATACCTCTGCTCCCTCTGCCACACAAGCAAAACACTCCATAACCATGGCGACTGTTTTCCTTGACCTCATCAGCACGCCCTGCTCATCTAGGCAAGTCGGCAGCAGCCCGCGTAATGAATGATTAAGCCGGGTGTCATGAGCTCCGCAGATCCTGGGTGTCCTTTCCGCAGCCTGCTCATCGGGAGGCTCCCAGGGCTTTGCCACGTCAAGGAAAACCACCCCGACCCGGCAGCTGGCGTGCTCTTTTGGGGTCTCTGCTCGGACAGAGACCGGCTCGTATGTCTCAGCTCTAAATAACCACGCTGGGACATCCAGGGCCCTGCTGCGGGGCTGGGATGGAGGCGGTGGCACTGGGTGTCCCCACGGAGCTCTGCACGGAGGGACCTTGCTCCACGCAGGGCACACGGGGCCCTGCTCCACGTGGTGGCTGCAGCCTGGCCGGGTGGGTTTGGGGAGCAGCAGCTGCTGCGTTGCCCGTGGGCGATGTGCTGGCCACGTGTAGGACCTTATCTCACAGCCAGGCTGTGCCCAGAGCAGCTCTGCTTGGCTGCTCCTTCCAAACCCAGCCCCACAGGTGTCCCCACCCCGGTCCCTGTCCCCAAACCCTGAGCTCGGCTCCTTTTTAGGGCTGGGAGATCAGTGTTTGCCCAGGCTCCAGGAGCTGCCTGGGCTGGGGGCGATGGCAGGATGGGGTCCCCCGGTGCCAAGGAGCGCGTCCGTCTGCACCCAAACCCAAACCCCGTGGCTTGTCCCCTTGGTCACCAGGGGAATTCTGTTCCCAGGAGTGGAAGCTCTGCCATTTCCCTTCTAGCTGTGCTCGTGGCCAACTTATTTCCCTACCCTTGCTGTCCTGGTCCTAGCCCTGCCCGCAGCGCTCCTTCCCCGGTGGTTCTGCGCTGCCAGCAACCCTGCGCTGGGGCTGTGCCAGCTCCCCCCAGGGATTTCAGGTTCCTCCTGGAAATTCCCGGTGCCTGTGGGCAGCTCTGGCTTCTTGGTGGCCACCAGCAGCCGACCTCCCTCACCCCAGCCTCTCTCCTCCTTCGTTCCTCCCGGCCGAGCAGCCGGCAGCAGAGGCTCCGGGTTCTTGCGAGGAGCCTGGGCGACCTCTCACTTTAAACAAGGGAAGGGGAAGGAGGAGAAATGCGGTTTGGAGGTTAATTCTGGCAGCGTCAGGCACGAGGAAGATCAAAAACACAGGGCAGGAGTACAAGAGAGGAGGGAAGCTGTTGCGTGCATGCTCCTGGAACCCCCTGAGAGTCCTGGTTCATGCACGCTGCACGTTATTTCTGTACCTACTTAAATTAAAACCAGCCTTGTCTTGCGGACGCTGACTGGAGCCAGGCAGCTCTTCTCCCCAGGGGAGAATCCAATTTTCGCTCCACCGAGCTCATGTTTTTGACCTGGAATGACTCTTCCTTTTTTTTATTTAACCAACTCTCCCTCCCAGCCCTGCGCTGCGCCGTGCTCCTCGTGCCCACGGTGTCGCAGCAAATGGAAAGGAGGAGGGGGCAGGCTGCTGACCACCCCTAAACCCGATGCGCAATGCAGAGAAAACCCAGATGGAGGGGACGGGGGACTCTGTCCCCAGCCCCTTTTGCACCCTCTGTGCCTCCAGGTTTGAGCCCAGGACTGCTGAGGAAGAGAAATTTGTGGGTGCTGGCAACGGGGCAGCCGTCCGGGAAGTCTGGAGCGTTAGCAAGCACACTTGGTTAAAGTTCAGAGATGCTATGTGCCTAATTGGCAATTAAAGGCACAACAGCAGCCTCCCGGGGTGCTCTGCCTGCTGCAGCTCGGCTCCCGTTGCGGGACACGTCATCGCTCCTCACCTTTCTCCTCGCCAACCTCCCGGTCCTGCAAATCCAACCCGCCAGAGGCTCAGGGCGCACCGTGGGTGCTTTCTGGGAGGAGGCTGGGTGGCTTCGAAGCACTCTCCCTTTCCACACCCCTCAAAAACCTCTTCGCAGAGCAGTCATGGGCATGACTCACGGCGGCTGCCCCGCGTGCCCGGCGCTGCCGGCAGCAGCGTTTTTTGCTCCTTGTCCCCTGCCCTCGGCGAGCTCCTGCTGCTCGGGGTGCCCCCGTTCGCGGCAAGCAGAGGCTCCCGTGGGGCCGTGCAACCCACGGAGGGCAAAGCCAGCACCAGCCCCGTCTGCGTGAGAGCTCTCAGCACCGTGCTCAGCAATTAGTCACCGCTTGGCAAAGCGTGCAGGAGCGGGCGAGCGCCGCGTCCGCCGCCCACGAGCTGCCCGGCAGCGATGTGTCTCGCTCCTAATCCTCTGACTCCATCCTTAATCGATGCGAGATAACCGGGTGGATTAGTCAGCCTTTCAAGCCTGGAAAGGGCAAATATTGGAAGAGGTAGAGCCCACTGTTTGCGTGCGTTACGCACCAGATCTGTGATGGATACGAAGGGGAGAGCCCCGAGCTGTAGGGTTAGCTCGTTTCTGGGATGTTTGCTCAGCAGCTCTGGACATCCCCCTGGTGCTGCCCTTTCCAGGGATCACCGAGGCCAAGCACAACCTGGAGGCACAGGGAATTTGCTCCGTTTTTGTCACTGAGCACCGTTGTGCTGTGTTTTGGCTGCCACGGTGGGGACGGAGGAGGCTGGATGGGTTTTCTCAGCCCGAGACAAAAGCGTGAGGTTCCCCCAGCACACTTGGCGGCAGCGAGTTTTCGCAGGAGGGGGGAATTAAAAATACTTCCAATCTAAAACGAGGCCAGAGAGCGTTCAAAACATGATAGCAAACACTCCCAGAGCAGCTCCCTGACTGAGGAAGCCCCACACGCAGCCCTGGGGGGCTCGGCTCGTGGCGTCCCAGCAAAGAAAACCGCAGCCTCGATTCACGCCCACCCGCGGAGCATCGCTTCGGCAGGCAGCGCCATCCTGCCGGCCTGCTGGAAGCCTCCCCGGCGTGGCTGGGGGCTCCCTCCCTGCCCTCGCCTCTTTGGGTGGCTTCTGAGAGCCAGGACCCCTCGCCGGGGCTGTCGGGCTGATGCTGAGCTTCGTTGCTTGCCACGAAAACAAGCGCCGCGCCACTAAAGCAGAAGGCGTTTAGTTTTTGAGGCTGCTGAATCCTGAAAAGCTGTTGCGAATTAAACCTCCTTGCACTTGCCCAAAATGTGCCGTGACACCGCAAGCGGAGGGCTGGAAGGGAGTGGGAAAGCGAGACCAGCATGGCTTGGTTTTCCTCCGAGCGGGATTCCAGGTTCGCTCTCCAAATCCCCGCTTTTATAGACTTTTCCACTGAAGTCGGCTCCTGCCCTGGGCATGCCTTGTGTAACCGCTCCTCTCTCCGCATTCCTCAGATTCTTCTGCTGCTGGAGACGCTGGGCTGAGGGAGAGCCCCGAGGTCCCTGGGGGAGACGGGCACGTGGAAGCGCACCCCGAGCTTGGAGACGCACAAGAGAAGGAGGAGGAGGAGGAGGAGGGAGAGGCTTCCCCTGGACTCCAAGCTGCCAAACCACAGCGCCGAGCCATGTCACAGGTCATCCAAAACCACGTGCTGCGCGTTGGCCAGACCGTGCACATCCCCTCGCGGGAGGACAGCAAGTGCCTGCACGCGGCGGGGTACGCGGGCTGCTCTGCGCTGCCAGCCTCGTACTGCTACTACTCCACGGGCAGCTGGGCTGACCCCAAGGCTGTGGGGTGCCCCAAGGGACGCCTGGTGCCTGGCGGGGGGCTGTATGGAGCCCACCCTGTGCTGGAGCACTCAGCTGGAGCTCAGGGGCAGCAGGAGGCATCCCCGGAGCGAGCTGGGGTCCCTCGCCAGCCGCAGCAGCAGCAGCAGGGGGACACCGGCACGGAGCCTGATGCGCACCTCGGCTCTCCTACCTTGGATATTTCAATAGAGAGCCTCAACAAGCTGATCCTCGAGATCGATCCCACCTTCCAGCCGCTCATGTGCAAGCCGGTGAAGGACACGGCCCAGCCCGCTTCCCAAGGGGACGTCACGGCCACCAAGAAGCACGAGCCGGAGGTGATAGGTGAGGCAAGAGGCGCTGCTGGCGCGGCGGGGCCACCAGGGCTCAGACCTGGTGAGAGCTGCTCACGAGAGGTCCGTGGGGCATGGTGACATCCCCCTGTCCCCAGAGGGGTTGGTGATGTGTGGGTGTGCTGCATCCTGGCATCGGGGCTTGGTGTCAAAAACAGGCTTTGGGTACCCAGCTTCGGTCTGGTCGCCTCTGCAAGGTCTCTTGTCCGGCTAGCTCAACAGGAGCCAAAAGAACAGCCTTTAATCCACCCTGATGTTTCTTTCCCTGCATTTGGAGAAAATGCTTCTCATGAGTAATGGGGCTCTCAGAAAGCTCCTGGTCCACGTTGCTGCCATCAGGGACCAGAGACGGGCCCCGACCGCGGCAGGTGGTGTCCATACGTGCCCGACCTCGCAGCAGAGCCCTGCTTTTATGGAAGGGCAGCGGAGCCTTTCCCTGGGTCACAGCAGACCCGTGGGACATGAGGATTTGAAGCCAGATTTCCAAAGCCCCGGGCTAAGCTACCGATGGTTACACAACCATCCTAGTTAAATGTTCCCCGTCCTTTTGCCAGGGAAATTCTTTCTCCAGGGCTTGTGCACTCCTCCGGCAGCACGCCTGGCGTGCATAACGCAGAATGGCAGCAGCACAGGCACCCACCTCTTGCTGCTCTCACGCCTGGGTGCTTTGGGAACACTTCTGCATCGCTGCCATCCCCACATCCCGAGCTGTGCTGAGCGCTGCGGCTCCTGCTGTGCCTCCCCTGCAGTGTGTGAGCCACTCGGCGTGCACAAGGTGACACAGGCAGGCAGGGAGCTGCATGCTGCTGCTCACGTTCCGGTGTACCGGCTGCCGGAGCACACATCTGGGATGTGTTTCAGTGCCTAAAGATGCAGCCTGGCTGCCTCTGGAAAGCCCAATTGCCCAGCCGCGTCTTCAGACGCCAAAATACCTTGAGAATCTGTCTGCAGCCCTCGTTCCGGAGAAAGGTCAAATAAGAGGATGTTACAGACAGGGAAAAAAAAAATTCTGTTCTCCCTGATCCCTCGTGGCTACTCCTGCCCAAGGAATGTGGGGTTGGGGGAGGACAAGGTGCGTGACAGCGGGCGCAGTGAACTCCAGCTCGGGGCAGCCGATAAGCCGGAGCCTGGCGGTGCGAGCGTGGTGTGGAGCTTTGGGCGTTGCTGAAGCAGCTGCAGACTGTGCCTCCTGCTCCGCCGAGACACAAGGGCTGGCCTTGCAGATAAAGTGAGGTGACAAAGTGCAAGTTCAGCCCTTTGCTCCTCCAACGAGCACTTGGAGGAGACCTGGATGCGTCTCCGCGACGCATCGCGCTCGGGGGCTGCCGCCCGAGCAGCTCAGCAGGTAGCGTGCTGGTGGTTTTCAAAACCTGGCTCCGAGTGTGGGACTGAACATCTGGAACTCTGGCCCTGAACTCGGTGGGAAAAGCCTCCCTTCAGCTTTCATTTTCTTTTTTTTATGTGGACTTCCTGGTGCTGCATTGCATCCCTCCAGCCAGGGGAGCGCCCACGGTGCCCACGCGTGCGCTGCTGTCCCCTTCCAGCCTGGCAGAGGGGAGCACAGAACTCAACCAGTTGATGCAAGGGCTGGCAAGAGGCTGACGGTGCCCAAGGATATAGGAGAGGGGTTTGCTCTTCTCTGCTGTTTCCATAACAGACGCTGCAGCAATTCCCAACAGCTGTCAGTTGCCTCTGGTGCTCACCCCTTGCTGGAGAACTGGGGAGCAGTCCTCCTGGCTCGCGTGACAGCCAGCCTTGGTGCTTCTGGTGCTTTTTGCCACTCCCTGATGCTGAAGAACTTGCCAAGATCCTGATCAAATATTTGAGGTTTAGCCACACCTGATAAGCAGGAGCCTCGGCAGGAGGCACGGGGCCCCGCGAGCCCAGCGCGGAGGCGTTTCGGTTTTTATTTCTTTAAAGCGCAATGAAAAGCCTCATTTATTTTCCCCTTTTGAGGGAGGCTTTGACAAAAAGTGTCCGGCCAGGAGCCTGCCGTACATGCTTGCAGTATGTATGCTATGTATACTACGCACATACACGATGCTTTTCCTGCTTTTTTTGGGTGCTCCTCGCATCACGCAGCAGCGGCAGCGCTGGGCGATCTGGAGCGCAGGGCAGCGGCGAGGCACGGAAACTCCGCTGCCAGGAGCAGCTCTTGGGTGCTGCGGCAAAATATGGATTTTCCCTCTCCAAGAAAGGGCGCGGGGAGCCTTCCCGAGCCCCACGGCGGAGCAGGATCTGGGAGCTGCAAACAAAGCCGGGCACGTTCAGACCAGACGCGAGGCGCGCACCGCGAGCGGGGAATGTGACGCACCCGGGAGCACCCTCCCTGGGCGGGCGGCGCGCTCGCCATCGCTGCGAGCCCCTAGAGCACGGCTGCCTCTTGCTAAAAGCCCCCTCCGAGCTCAGCCAGAAGGTTTCCCTTGTTCAGGGAATCCCGGGTGGACAGCCCTGAGCAGGGAGCCCTGAAACATTCACGACATTTCCCTCTTGGCTTAAAAGCAACGAGCCTGAGCGCAGCCTGAAGGGCCTGGGGGGGACCCCGAGCCCTTTGAACCACATCGCCCTCGACAAGCAGCCCCTTGCTGGGGGGGCAGCTGCTGTTATATCCTTAGTTTAGCTTCTCTCCTTTCCACTCTGTGCACCATCGGCAAAAACAAAGCAGTTTGAAGCCTGCAGGAGGTGTTGGGGGGGGGCATGTGCCAAAGTAGCGTGGTGCAGGGCTCTGCGCACCCTAGGGCTCAGCACATCCATGGCTGCTGCACACCAGGGTGCTGGAGCTGGGCTTCCCCTTCTGGCTGTGAGCTTTTGCTGAAGGTCTTGGAGCACGTGGAGCTCCATCAGAGGCTTTATTTTTAAACAAAGGCAAGCAAAGGGGCTAGGAGACGCGCTGCCAGCCCCGCCAGCCAGCCCACCCCATCTCCTCCACACAGCGAAGCTTCGGAGCTTTCCACGGGTGAGCAGGGCCAGGCGGGACGGGCACCCCCCAAGCCTGATGTCACCCCGGGGAGCAGCCAGATGTTTTTCCCTTGAGTCAGGTACAAACGGAGCGGCTGCCGGAGGAAACACCCGCCGCCCACGGCAGGTCTCGGCAAGCGCCGGCGTGCGCTCCCGGCGAGGGGGGAGCTGCACGGGCAGACGTGGCCGCACGTAACCCCTCCTGCAGCCCGCCAGCACCTGGGTGGGACACCACGGTTGGGTGTCGGGGCAGAGATCTGCCCTCATCGGGTCTCCACGAAGGCCGGCGTTGGTCTGTGCCGCCCGTAGAGGCAGCCCTGTGGTGTGCGGGGGGGGGGCAGCACCTCGGCACCCCCTGGGGATGGTGAACCGGAGCCAAAACGGACAGGGAGATGAGCAGAGAGGTGTGTAACGAACCTTGCTCGAGCACTGAATCATTAACAGCCTCCTCTTTCTGCCTGCAGACATTAAATACATCGAGATGACGCCAGCCAGAGCCAAGTGCACCGAGGTGCTGCAGGGCTCCTCCAGCCCCTTCTCCAGGTCCCCCCAGAGCCACGGCTTCCTGCCCCCGAAAGGAGCACCCAGAGGCAACTACACGAACGGCAGCGTCGTTTTCTCCAGCCCAGCGGGGCCCGAGAGCCCCAGGTTGGCCCCCCCGGGCTGGGCTGGCTTCCAGAGCTGCAGCAAAGCCTCGGAGAGCATTGCCGTGCCCCTGCACTGCGCGGCCGGCCAGCAGGACAGCATCTCCTACGGCCCCGGCGCGCTCGGCACCTCGCCGGGCTTTGACAACTTGCTGAAGCCCGTGCACGTGGTGAGGGCTCAGCAGAGGACCAGCGGGGTCTCGCAGCTCTCCATGAGCCCCAGCTCGGACACCAGCTACGTCTTTGGGAGGTGAGCACAGCCCCACAGTCCTGGCCTGGGCTGGTGATGGGGGTGGAAAGGGCATGGAGCTGGTACCCGAGTCCTGTGTCCTGAGACCTTTTCCCACCTCGGGGTGGGAGCTGACACCCAGCAGGGCTGGCGTGTGGTCTCTGGGCTGCTCCATGCATCACACCCCAGCCCAGCAGCCCCCCCTGATCGCCTCCGCTCTGTCTCCCCCCTGCAGCAGCACCCACTCGCTCCACAACGACGACTTCGATGCCGCCTGCCCGTCCCCTGCCGGCTCCATGGGCAGCCCCCAGCCGCCTTCCCCGGGCATCAGGTCCCCCTCCGGAGAACCTTTCCCCCTGGCTTCCCACCAGCCCAGGGCAGCCTGCTCCACCAAAACCAACGCCAGCCTGGCCCAGAAGGGGCAGGCCAGCAGCTGCCCCCCCTCCATCCTCAACTCGGTGGCCGACATCCCGGTGCTGCTGGTGAACGGGTGCCGGGAGCAAGGAGACGCGTCCCCCCGGTTGACCTCAGCCTCTCCGGTCTCTACCAAGCAGACCTCCCCTCCCAGCCTCAGCCCAGTTTCGGGGCTCGGTGGCATGAACAACGCGCTCTCGGCACCAGCTCTCTCCTGCGTCGCCGACAGTAAGTCCCCTCCTGCTCCTGGGGGGGGGGGAAGGAGCCCTAAAGTTTCTGGGAAAGGAGGATAAATGCTGATTTCTGCTCTGCGGGTGATGGGTATAAAGGACACGAGGTCCTTGCTGGAGCTGGAGAGCCTCAAATTGTCCCCATGGGGTTGCCGGGCTCTGTGGGGGTCTCCAGCTCTTTGGTGACCCTGCACCAGCCGTGGGGTTCCTCCCATTGGCATCGTGGGGCAGGATCTGGTCAGCTGGAGGCGATGCGGATGCTCTTATTCATAGCAGCTGAGAGCAAGGACCGTAATTCTGTCATTTTGTACTCATTTGTGGGCCCGGAACGGGCGGGGAGGAGGGGTCAGGGTTCCAGTTCGCTCTGGAGGACATCTGAAGATACCGAGGTTTATAAGGTCCCTCATTCAGGGGCAGACAATAGGGCTATTGTGCTCCGGAGGAGATTAGCAGAGGCAGCTCTCGGGGCAGAGGGTTTTAATTGGGATTCTCATGGGAAAAGCAGGAGAGCTTTGCGGGTCAGATCCTCCGTGGGTGTAAATCCTCATGGTCCAGCGGACTTCTGGGCAGCCTGGTACGGCCGGGAGGGTCATCTGCTGCCTCTCCGTGCTCCACCACGGCCTGCCAGGGATAATTACGTGGAAATGAATCATTGTGAGGAGTGGGGAGGAAGCTCTGACCAAAAGGATTGAAAATCCGCTTCAGCCCTGGCCGGCTCCGGGGAGAAATCCCTCTGCCAGGGCTCGGCCCTTCTCGGCAGTGTCTGCTGCGAAGGTCCTCGTGTCCCCAGCTCTGCCTCCCGTCCCTTGCAGGTCCCCTCGGGGCTGGCCAGCCGACCATGAAGTTTGTGATGGACACGTCGAAATTCTGGTTCAAGCCGAGCATAAGCAGGGACCGAGGTGAGGCGGCGAGCACGGGGCAGCCCCGCACCCAAAGCTCCCCGGAGGAGCTCGGCTGTCACCCCACAGTGACTCGGGGAGGAACCCCAAGTGCCCTGGGAGGTGCTGGGTGTGGAGAGAGCCAGGATGGGTCTGGGGGGCTCAGAACTCCCCTGCGTGCCCCTAAAATCTAGAGAAAGCTGCCTGGCCCTCCTGTTTGTTTCTGGCACTGCCGGAGAGCATCAGCAGGGCACATGGAGCAGGGGACACGGATCAAGGAACGGGGGTCCCATTCTGCTCCGCTGAGCCCCTTTTGGTGCTTTGACAGCAATCCAGCTGCTGAAGGACAAAGAGCCAGGCACGTTCGTTGTGCGGGACAGCACGTCGTACCGGGGCTCCTTCGGGCTGGCCATGAAGGTTCCCGGCTCTCCATCCGGCACCCAGACAGGTACAGGGGCTCGCTCGGGAAGGCGGGGTTGGCTACGGGGGTTGAACCAAAATAAGCTCAGCTCCATGGTGCTGAAACAAGCCCAAAAGGTTCAGGACATGCCTGGGTGGGAGATGCAGCAGGATCTGTGCCTGCCCATCTCCTCCCTGCGCCAGCACCAGCTGTGGGCACCCTGGGGACCCTGGGGCGGGCAGGGGCGCAGCGGCCGCACTCACACCGGCGCTGACGCTCTCCTCGGTGTCACTTGAAGGCGAGGACAGCAGCGAGCTCGTCCGGCACTTCCTCATCGAGTCATCAGCCAAAGGGGTGCACTTGAAAGGAGCCAGCGAGGAGCTGTATTTCGGTAAGGACAAGGAGCTGTATTTCGGTAAGGATGGGGCCGTCACCAGGAGAGGAGCCAAGCCCACAAGGGTGGGGGAGAGCCCTCGCCCTTCACCACGACGCCCCCAGACAGCTCTCCTGCACCCTGCTCCCTTCTCCTGCGGTCTTGGGGATGCTGCTGGCAGAGTTTGCATGGGTGGGGGGGGATCGGTGGTGCACGGCCCCGCTGATGGGTGGCTCTGTGATGTTGCAGGGAGCCTCTCCGCCTTCGTGTACCAGCACGCCATCACCCCGCTGGCACTGCCCTGCAAGCTCTGCATCCCCACCCGAGGTAAGCCACCGAGGCACAGGGTGCTGCGGGAAGAGGGGGGGGACCCCTCTTCTAAGCAGTGCCAGGCTCCTGAGTGCCTTGTGTCAGAAGGAAATTTCGGCAATGAAATTTTTGGCCCGCGGATGTCAGAGCTCCCCTTTGTTGTCCGTGCAGATCTCGCTGATGAGGACAGCCCTGACTGCGCCCCGGAGCCCGCGCTGTCCCTGCTGAAAAAATCTGCAGGTGAGGAAAGGAGCAGGCACGGGTGGCCGCGGGATGGTTGAGCTGGCAGGAGTTCGAGCTCTGGGCACTCACACGTTGGGTTTAGTCCCCACGTATCGAACACCGCCCTTGATTTTTGGGCATCAGCTCTAACGCTGCGCACAGCTGGAGCTGAAAAGCTGTCGCTGCAAAGCAGCCAGCACCCCAGTGCCCTGTTATAACGCCCCTCTCCTGGCTTCGTCACCAGGCTGGGGGTGCTGCGGCTTTTCTTCACGTCCTCAGATCGTGAGCCCACAAGGCAACATGATCTTTCTAAACAAAGGACAATTTTTGTCCTCATGACAGTGAAGCAAAGCTGGCAAAGGCAGTTCTCGAGCTCCCAAGGCTCATAAAAGACCCCAAAGTCTTTTAAATTAGCCCAGTTTTAAGCAGCTTCTGATTTCTAAGCCTCTCTCCTGATTCCCTTCAATCAGGACGCTGAACATCTGGAGTTTCTCAGGGAGGGACCGGGCATTTGGGGGCTGCTGAGAGCCACTGTGGGGTTACTTTGATGTGGGACCTGGTGGGAGAGGTGCTGGGGGATGAGGTCTGGGGTCTCTGCTGCCCTGGGGTGTGCAGAGCCCGGCTGGGGGGGCTGCAGGTGAGGACAGAGCCACGGGGAGGATGCAGTGCCGACGGGTCATGGCGCAGTCACGGGAATCGGCAACGGCTTTGTTTTGCTGGAAATTCTGGAAAATCAGTTGGCAAGCTGCAAAGTTTAGCTTGACCCAGAACGGGGCCTTTCAGCAGCGCAATCAGCCCGAAATGTCATGTTTTAGGTTGGCCTTAAGCTGTTAGCTGGCTTGGGGTACTTCTGCTTTTCATTAAAGGAAATATGTAATAAACAGAAAAAAGAAAAAAAAAAAAAAAAGAAAAAAGAAAAAAGCCAAATCTGACATTTAGAAACCAGAAATGAAATGCTCTGACTTTTAAAACAATTAGTACAAAGGATTAGAGTAAACCAGAATAAACTCGCGAAGAATTTCTGAGTCACCCCATCTTTCGTTTGCATCGCAACAAATCTGACCCGGGGACGTCGGCTCCGCTCGGTGCCTCCGTGCTGGGCACGGGGAAGCGCTCGGGGGGGATGTGGGGGGACACGGCCCCGTGCTAAGCCCCCTCCTCGCTGTCCCTGCAGAGTGCAACGTCCTGTACCTCAGCTCGGTGAGCATGGAGACGCTGGCAGGGGCTCCGGCCATCCAGAAGGCCATCTCCTCCACCTTCGAGCTGGAGACGCTGCCCACGCCAACCCTGGTCCACTTCAAAGTGACGGAGCAGGGCATCACGCTGACGGACATCCAGAGGAAGTAAGGAGCAGGGGCAGGGGCTGGCGGCGCACGGCACGGCACCGCGGCTCCCTCCGGGCGCACGCCGCCAGCTCGCAGCGTGCCCGGAAAATCTGGCCCGCGAGGACAAACCCGTGTTGCAATCTGGGCTGGATTGGTCCCAGTGTTTGTAGCAGGGAGCACCAAACTGCTCCAAATGCAGCCGGTGGCGCTGGTCCAGGGGTCCAGGGGCTGCCCCCCCCCCGGAGAAGCGCTTGGATGCGCACGCGCCCGCTTCTCCCCCTGGCTTTGCTGGGTCCTTCCCTAACGCCACGCATCTCCTCCATCCCCGCAGGGTGTTTTTTAGGAGGCACTACCCCTTGGCCACCGTCAGGTTTTGCGGGATGGATCCGGAGAACAGAAAGTGAGTGTGTGAGAGGGGCAGAGTGGGGCGAGCCCCCCCCCGGCGGGCACAGTCCTGCAGCCCCCCGTGTGGGTGGAAATGGGTGAAGTGGCACTTTTCTGAGCAAACCCCCTTCTCTCCTCCCTCCAGGTGGCAGAAGTACTGCAAGGCCTCCAGGTAAGCGCTGCCCGGTGCGAGGCTAAATGGGGGCACCCAACCTGGGCACCCCCAGGACCCACGATTACAAACCGGGGGGTGGGCGATGAAATGTGGTGGAGGGCTGAGATTTGGGACAGGGGGGAGGTTTTGGCTTTGCTCTGCGGGGTGAGGTGAGGGGCTCGGCCACACCGCTGGGCTCTGCGCCCCCTGAATGGGACCCCCCCCACCCAAGCCCCCTGCCCTAACCAGCGGCTCGCTTGCTCCGGGCTTGGGAAGTGAGCTGATATCTGGCTTTACCTTGCGCTCGAGCAACGTTTCACAGCTGGGGAAGCCTTGCCAGAAAAGCTTCTCCCGGCTGTTTTTCTTCCAAGCAAACGTGATTGGGGAGCGGGCCAAGGTGGAATTGCTGGAGCCGGGATCCACGCAGTGGCCGGGGCCGCTCGGAGCGCACGCCTCCGGATCCCTGGATGCGAGCTAAAGGCATCTCCCTCTCCTTTCCCCCAGGATCTTCGGGTTCGTGGCCAAAAACCAGACGGATTCGGAGAACCTGTGCCACCTGTTTGCAGAGTACGACCCCGTGCAGCCGGCGTCGCTCGTCATCGACCTGGTCAGCAGGCTGCTGCCGGGGCTGTAGGGCACGGAAAGGGGGGACACTGCGGGCTGGCGGTGCCCCCGCGCTGCTGGGCTGCTTCCTCGCCTTGTGCCGCCTGCAGGCTGCGTTTCACTCTTATTTATACATTTGGTCACGTTGAGATCTCGGGTAAAGACTTTGTCCTGCGTTGGGCTCGGACATTTTTCCCCAGTCCCCCCCCCCTCCCCAAGGCATCCAACGGGAGCAGCGCGCGGAGCCGTGCCCTCCGGGAGCGAGGGGTGAAGCAGGCAGCAGCGCTCGCCCTCCCAAAATGATGCCACCAAAGGGGGACGGGGGACACCAGGACAGCACCAGCAGCATCCCCAGATGGAGCTGAGCTCCCAGTGCAGCACACTCAAGTCTTCATGTCCCCTCCCCATGGCGAGGGGAGGTCTGTGGGGCCCCCCCCGGGACAGTAGAGCAGCGTCAGGAGGCAGCTCTGCAAGAAGAAGTGCATGAAATCACCGGGCCCAGCCGAAAAATCCTGCTTCCCTCAAAGACCCAGCAGCACTGATGGGCAGGAACGTCAGCCCAGCAGGGGTTTGCCTGCTGCTGGTAAATTCTCTTTGCTCTTTTTTTATTTTTTTTTTTGCAAAACGAGAGCTTCCAGGCCACCTCAGCACCGCGGCGGCGGGGCTGAGAAGTAAATGTTGACATTTTCGTGACAGTAAAACATTGGGGTTTTTGGAAGTGACCTGCCTGAATTCGGGCCAGATCCTCGGATGACGTAAATTGGCGTCGGGCTGTGGAAGTCGGTGCTGCTGTGATTTACACCAGCTGAGGCTCCGGCTCCTGCCACGGCGGTGTGGAGCGAGGTGGCTCCGAGCCCACCACGTAATCGTCTCCCCCCCCACCCCCCCAGCACTTGCTTCCCCGGTACCTCTTCCCTGTGCTAATTTCAGAGCCTGTGCTCAGCGACCCCGCTCGGGGTGGTGTCAATAAACCAGAGGTTCATTTATCTGACCGCAGTCGCTGCAGTTCAGCCCCCAAAAATGTGCAAATATCAACGTCAAGGCTTAAGGGCGACAGCCCCGGGATGCTCAGTGCTGTTGTGCATCCCTCAGCCCCTGCCCTTGCCACCCCCCCCCCAAAACTCCAGCACCCCCAGGAAGGGCTCAGCAGTGCCGGATGGGACCCGCTGCAGTGCGGGCAGCTGCCAGCAAGGGGCCCCGGCACGATTCTGTCCGTCCGTCCGTCCTGCCCATCAGCCGGGAGCCATAAAGAAGGGCCGAGCCGCCGGTTCTTGCCGAGCTGTTTTCATTAAGCTGCTCTTAATTACGGCGGTGACTGCTCACCCCCGGGACCCCGCGCTGGGTTATGCAACCTGCGAGCGAGCGGCCGCGTAACTCCCCGTATTTATTTATTTATGGCCGTGCGGCTCGCGATGGCAGCGATAAGCACAAGGGGAACGGGGAAATTCGGAGGCTTTGGCTCCAAACAACGCGTGTGAGCTCTGCTGCTCCGTCGCCGCCAAGCCGGGCCCCCTCCGCTCCCCTTTCATCCCAAATCCCAAATCCCAGCTGCGCACGACTCCGGTAACAGACCTGCGGGGTTTATCGGCTTTCTGGGGGAAGGGGGCACGGGTTGCTTTGCCCCATTCAAACCCAGATCGCTCGGGGACAGGAGCAGGGCTGGTTCCAGGCTCCATCTTCCACACGTGGAATTTTTCCTTCGCTGAAAACCCTTTTCCAGGGAAGCGCAGCGGGAGCACGGGGCCGGGCGCTGCGGGGGGGGGAGTTCAGCCAAAACCACCTGGATTTAGGGGAAAAAAAAACAAACAATTCTCTGAGCTCCTCATGGTTTCCAAAGTTTGTCCTGGGCTTCCTGGAAGCGCAGCTCTGGGTTTTGGATCCTGGGTCCGGTTCCAGCCGTTTTGTAACGAATCCAGACCCCGTCCTGGCTGCGGGTTTCTACCAGCGGTCCCTGGCGCACGATGCTCAGCGCGTGGCCGGGCTGCCCCCAGCAGTGGGGACAGGATCGCCCCTTGCCCACGTGGGGGTGACACTTGGAGCCCTGATGCAGCTTCGTGGTGGCAGCGGGGCAGCTGCTGGGGATTTCTGTGCAGAAACATCCTCGCCCTGTGCGGGTTGGGAACGGGGAGCAGGAGCCAGGGGCTGGATGGGGCCAGGCTCGGGGTGTAATCTGCAAAGGACGGCAAGGCTTTTGATTTCTAACAAAAGTCCATGTGCTCCCAGCTGGGCCGATTCCTTTCCCCCCCTCTTATTGCTCAAAACAAGGATTTAAGTGAGGGAACAGCCTAACAAAGCTTTGGAGATGGAGCCGCTGGCACGGGGACGGGGCAGGAGGCTCCCCAGCGCCCCGCGGCCGCCGCCAGCTCTGTCCCAGGGGTGTCCGCAGGGCTGTCCATCCATCCAGATGTGTGGGGAAGGGGAAGGAGACTGCCTCCAGCTGCTGCAGGCAGAGAACGGCTGCACCCCGGGGGTCCCCAACACTCGTGGAGGGCACAGGAGCATTCGGGAAGGGGCAAAGCCGCAGGGCACGGATAAGCCCCAAAGGAGAGCCGTGGCCGCAGCCGTGCCGGCGCTGGGCTGGGGCGCTGGGCCGAGCTCCAGGAGCGCTGGCGTCCTCCCTGGTCCGGCTGCCGATCTGCTGCGCCAGCAAATTGCAGCTCTCGCTCGTCCGCCTTGGCTACAGACAGCCCCAGGGCTCCGGTGTTTGCACAACCCGAGCACCGCGGCCACGCAGCCCCGGCAGGCAGCAGCAGCTCCGGCTTGGCACCGGCCCCGCTCCACACCTCCAAGCCCCCCAGGGGAGCGGTGATGCCGGGTTCGCAGCCGTCCCCACGCGACGTGACCGCCGGCATCGCCGCCCGTTTGCTGCAGACACCGTCAGGAAGCTGGAGGTGCTGAGCAGCCGGGCAGCGTGCGGCCACCAGCGTCCTGCACCCAACCTCTGGGTACCCCAAAACCCTCCCCAGCCACCGTCTGGCTGCGCAGAGCCGGCGATGCTCGGTGCGCCCTCGCTGTGGCTCAGCGTGCTGCCTGGCCCCGAGCACGTCGCCCGCTGTCCCTGTCCTCCCCTGAACCTCGGAGGCCGCCCAGTGCCCGGTCCCAGCCTGGCACCGTCTCAAGGCACGGCCGCTGCTCCGTGGGGTGACGCTCGTCACGTCGCGCGTGGTGCCACCGAGTGCTTTGTGCGGAGCTGTTTCCCTCCCACCCTGTCCCTGCTCAACAGTGCCGGGGCTTTGTGGGGTGCTGGGTTTTGGGGGGTGCTGACCACGCAGGACCCTGCATGGTCCCGTGTCCCCCTGGCTGAGCAAAGCCAGCGCTGGGGCTGGTGGCTGCGGCCACCACAAGCGTCCCCTGGGTGCCAGCTCTGCTCCCGCAGCCCCATCCCAGCAAGGACAAAGCCAGAGCTCCCTGCTCAGATTTTTCCGTTCCCAAGACACTGGGAGAAAGATCCCAGCCCCTAAAAGAGGGCACAAATGGGACCTCCAACGCCCCCATGCCAGTCTGAGTATTCAGCAAAACCCCGACGCACTTGGTAGAAGCACATTAAATAACAGGGAAAATCAAATACAGCAATTACCTTTCCTTTTTTTTTTTTGTTCTCTTTAACAATACAAAGCTTCAAGTTTACTGTAACAGAGGGACGGTGCTACACACAGGAGTCTGAAGGGATGGGCTCGTCCGAAGAGGAAATGACAAAAAAATAAAATAAAATAAATCACATCGGCGTGGAAAAAAGACGACACGGTTAGGTAGCCTTACGCTGGTATATGATCATGTGTAAATACAGCTTTAAACTACAGGAGAGACGATATAAAATGCTGGAGCCCTGTGCCAAAGACAAATCCCGACGCTCTCACGAGCACCAAAAAACATCTCGCTCCGATTTGGGCAGCGCCTCGGAGCGGGGAGCTGCAGAAGCCCCCCCGCCTTCGGCGAGCTTTCCATTGCAGCCCACACGGCAGTTTCTTACCTAAAAGGACATTTAGAGGAAAAGTTTCCAACCCAACCGGCTCCTGCAGAAGAGCTTCAAAATAATAATAATTAAAAAAAAAAAAAAAACATGCTACAAAAATAGTGAAAATTTTTTCAGCTGAAAAGTTCTGTGCTGGCAAAAGCCGCGGGTCTCGTGGCTCCGAAAGGTTTCAGAAACTTCATCCGGGTTTTGTCGCGTTGGCCAAGCTGGAAGGCGAGGAGACAAAACCCCCTTCCTGGAGGGGTCCCGTTTGGAGAGATGAAGGATTTCAGCCCAAGGGGGTTTGACAAATCCCACCAACGCTGGCCCTTAAATATTAAAACTCTTTGGGGGAGAACAAAGACCCCAAAGGAGCCCTTCCTGGAGAGGAGGCGTTTCCTGGCCGTCCCTCATCTCCCCCCTCCCCCTGGACCCCAGTGCCACCAGGGGACGCGTTGCACACCCGGGGATGCCCGACCCCTTCACCCTCCGACCCTGGGGACAGGGCAGGAGGGAAGGGGAGGACGAGAGGAAAAAACGCCGCGGCCACCAGTGCTGTGCCTGCGCAGAGCAGTGGGACAGGGACGGGCTATGGGGTCGGTGGCACCCAGACTATGGGGTCAGAGGGACCCACAGGCTTTAGGGCTGCATCAGGAAGAGCTGACATCGCTGGTGCCCCATCCCGGGGTGAAGGCCCCTTATTGCTCCCTGTGGCTGCGATCCCCATCCCCACGCACACACGTTGGGTGCACTGGAGCCAGGGCAGGGCGATAGCGGGGCGCTCCTTTGGGCCCCCCCCAGCGGCACAAGCTCCCTCCTGTCCCTGCCCACACGGCTTGGGGGGTGCTGAGGCACTTCTCGTCCTGCCACACTCGGGTTTGGTGTGGAGGGAAGGCACTGTGGCGGGGGGGCTGCCATATACCCCACAAGGTGCTCGCATGGTCACAGCCACAGGACCCCAAATGCACCGAGCGCAGGAGGGCGGCAGCGAGGGGTGCAGCAGCGCGTTTTGGGTGCTCTCTTTCACACACCTCCACCAAAGCAGCCTGGAACCAGCCCACGCCAAGTGTCCGTGCAGGACGTGGGTGCCACCAGCATGTGCCGGGGACCCCCTCCCTCGTAGGGTGGGCAGACAGTGGCCACGGCGCCGTGCCCCGTGCCATGGGCAGCTCGTGGCGCAGAGCACAGCGGGGATGGAGGGGGCGCGTGTGGGGGTCCCCCAGCCCCAGGAGCTGCTCCACGGCCGTGTCCTTTCTCCTCCAGTCCTACGCAGCCCCGGTGGGCGTCCCAGCCACGGCACAAAGCGGGGCAGCCGCGGTGAGGCTCACATGCTGTCCGCCAGCTGGTGACAGTCCAAGTCCCCCTTCAGCTCCAGGAAGCCCGGCAGCTTCACCCCCGTCTTGCGGTCCACGCACCAGCACTTGCCCCGCTGCCCGTCCAGCGCCGGGTGACACTAGAGGGGACACTTTCGGTGAGGGGCGCCCAGCCTGGCCCCCTGTGTCCCCATCCCCATGGGCTGCCTGCTCAGGGCTGGATGTGGCAAACCAGGAGCCCTCGTGGTGGCTTTGGCACCCGTGTCCCACCCTGGGGAGCTTTTGCAAAGAGCCCTGCAGCACCCCAAGGGGAGCTCCCCGTGAAGCCCCAGCACCCAGCCACCTCTCCCGGCTCTGCAGAACCCCCCCAGAGGAGCACCCCCCGGCCCTGCCTACCTGCTTGGGGTGGAAGTTGCCGTTGCGGTCGCAGTTGGGGATGGGGATGACGTACAGGTCCTCGTGCGTCCGCGTCTGCGAGGCCGCCAGCCTCTCCAGCGCCCGGTGCAGCTCGCTCTGGCACGAGCCCTGCGCCTGTAGGAAACCAGGGCTGAGCTGAGCCACCCCACAGCCCTGGGGCCACCCCATAAAAACCAACTTCAAGCCTCCCTCATGCCTTGGACACCAACACGTGGCTCAGAGTGCCCGGTGCCCACCCTGCGCCCCCCACCCCAGCTCCCCGCCGCGCTCACTATGGGCCTGGTCTCCTCGCGGTGGTAGGGGCTCCCGCTGTTGCGCATCTTGTTGCCGTTGTTGACCCGCTTCGCCTGCTGCTTCTGCAGGCATTTGCGGTCGTGGATGCTGCAGGGGCTGAAGCTGTTGTTGGGGTGGTCGATCTCCTCCTTCTCTGCAAGGACACAGACCGCACGGGGCTCAGCACCACAAGGCAGGTTTGGGCACAGCACGTGGATGGTGCACATCACCCCCAGCCCTGGGTCCCAACCCACAGAGTGCAAGGAAAGGCTCTTGGGAACATTTATGCCCCGTTCACAGGTTTGTTTCCACATTTCTGTTATTGTAGGGTTGCAAATCCACACCGCGGCGGTGCCAGGCTGAGCTGCATGGCACAAGGGCGCAGCATGGCACAAGGGTGCAGAGCCACCAGCCCCACGCCACCCGCTGCTGGGGACAGGAAGGTGACCCCAGGATGCACGAGAGCACCAGCAAGACCCCGTGCCTCCCGAAAGCTACCTCTGAAAAGTGGTAGCAGAAATAGGACCGCAGCCCGGCCGGCGCTGAGCACCCGCCAAGCTGGAGGCGGCACCCGGCCACGCTCTGCCCGGGGCGCACGGCCCCGGCTCCCCCCTTTGCTGGGACATGAAAGCAAAAATTCCAGGAATAAGACAGTTCACCTCCCGCTGGCCAGCACGGAAAGGCGGCGCTTGGCATCCTCGCCTGCACCACGAGCCGGAGCCAAACGACAATCCCAGATGTTGGCAGCTGGGAGGGGAGCGTCATGAGACCCGCGCTGCTCGGCGCGGCTGCTCTTTAAAAAGCTGCAGGTTCCCCCGCTCCCAGGCCCGGTAACGCTGTGTGTTTGCACCGAGCACCACTTTTCCTGTTGCATGGGGGGTCCCACATCACATTCTTGGTGCCTGCTGGAAAAGGACGGCGCAGCGGGGGCGCACGGAGCTCGGTGGGGAGCACTGCACGGGGCACAGCCCGAGGAGCTCTCGGTCCCAACCAGCTCAGGCTGCAGGAGGAGCGAGGAGAGAACACCCTGCCCGGTTTTATCCCAGCTGATCAATACCTTGACCCTGCTGATTGATAACAGCAGCTTCCCAAAAAAGGCTGGGTCACGGCACAACGTGGGCGAACCCATCCAGGGGCTGCAAACCTGCGAAGGTTCGTGGCTCCCGCTGGCCTGGTTAAAGTTCACAGCCAAGCGAAGCCCGGATGACAAACCCTTCTCCGCTGTTCGTGTTATTTGCTTTTTGTCTAATCTGTCGTTTTTTTCCAGGAAGTGGCTCATGCCCTTGACATTTGAAACACAAACCCAGCACCCCGCTGCGGCGCGGCTCCAGGACCCCCGCACGGAGCGGTGCCAGCGCGGTGCCAGCCCCGGTGGCTCCGTGTCGCAATGCTGCAGGCTCGGGGGGCTCGGTGGGGGATGCTCCTTCCCAACTGCCCCCTCCCGCAGCATTTCGGGGATGTCTGGCCCCACCGAGGCCACCACACTGAAACCCCAGAGCTGCTCCTGTATCACGGAGCTGGCAGGGAAGGGCATGGCACCGGGAGGCACCACCGGGCTTGGATGCTTCCTGCTCCGCACCGGGATCTGGCTGAGTGCTGGGAACCCCTCACCCAGCCCAGCCCAGCTCCCCTCCTCCCCGCCAGCCGCCGTCAGTGTCAAATCTCTCGGCTTAAATAAAACCAGATGCCAATAACGTTTTCATAAGGTCCCGTGGAACGCGCGGTGCCTCCGGGCAGCGAGGCGGCTCTCAGCCGGCACCCGGCGCGGGGATGGGCTCGGAGCTTGGTCCCCACCCGCGGCCCCCAACCCGGGACCCCTCCCTGCCGCAGGGACGGCCGCGGTTCGGGGGGGAGCTTCCCACCCGGCGTGCAGCAGCCCAAGGAGCCTCTCGCTTTCCTGGCGCTTGGCAGTGCTCCTGCACCGAGCTGGATGGGAAAACTCCTTCCAGTCGAGCACAAAGCCGTGGAAAAAGCTCCTCCTTGGAGCCTGCCCCCCTAATCCCCCAGCAGCCTGGGCTGTGGCTGCAGGGCAGCCCACGCACTGGCCACCAGCACCCTTGGGTGCTGCTGGGCACGGTGTCAGAGCCACGGAGGGGGCAGGAGAGAGGGGTGAGCGCTTGGCCAGGGCCTCAGCTGGGTTTGGGAAGGACTCGAGGGCTGAGCGCTGCCCTCACCCCATCTCTCGAGGACATTTTCCTCTTGGCCCCAGGACAGGAGGAGACACAAGCGAGTCACTGAGCGTCGCCTTCAATTAACGGGAGCTGCTAACGAGGTCGGGCACGTGCTGAGCTCGTGACTCACGGCACTGAGCCCCTGAGCGAGCGGTGACGGGCGCCGGGCTCCACGTGGGAGGGGAGCTCAGAGGTGGCGAGCGAAGCTGCAGAGCCGGTGTCTGGGGGACAGGGACAAGATTTGGGGACCCCCAGCATGTGTCCAGGCGGTCCCAGCGCCGGCTCTCTTGGCTGCTGGGACTTTGCAGACACCAGCACAGCTTGCTGTCCCCCCGTGCACCCCTCTTGCTGCTGTGCCCCGTGCAAGCCCCTAAATGCCCGGCTCCACACGGAGCCTGGGGAGATCTTGGAGACCCCGTCCAGCCTCTGCCGGCCCCGTGGCACAGCTGGGACAGGGCAATAGCCCTGCTCGACCTCCTCACTGGGAGAAAAGGGATGGGGATGAGGCATGTGGGGTGCAGAGCTGGGTGCTGCAGCCCGGGCTGCTGAGGTGCTCCTCCCTGCATGGGGAAGGGAGCAGGATCCGTCCCACCCACTGCTGCAGCAAGCACCGGGATGCTCGCAGCTTCCCAGACGCTTTTCCTAGGTCACTTTTTCCCCAGACAGAATTATTTACCCAGCATTAAATCACTCCTAATGCGTGTTGGGGAGAATGTCCTCACCTCTTCCCGGATGCCACCCACAGGTCCAGCCACCCGCACCTCCCCGAAGCAGTGGCACCGACAGCCCCAGAGGGGGACACGCAATGGGGCCGAGCCCGTGCCACGAGCCAGCCTGGTCCTAAAGGGGCTGGACAGGACAGGACAGGGAGATCCCCATGAGACCGGGACCTCGCTCTGCAGCAAAAAGCCGTGGCTGTCACCTCCAGGGACACGGCTCCCAGCGGGATGTCCTGTGGGCAAGCCCGGAGCTGGGGGATGGATGCAGGTACCAGGGTCCTGCACAGGTCCCCAAACCCACAGCCATGGGAGAGGGTTGTGGGACAGCAGAGTGGCCGCCTGCTCTCTCTTCCCCAAAAGTCTTCGGCCCTGCAGGTGCTGCTGGTCCCAGGAGAGGCGATGGAGCAAGGAGCTGACCCCATCCGAGTCCCCATGGGACCCAAAGCCTGGAATGCAGCACCCCCAGCCCAGCACCCCAAAAGCATTCACAGGAGCAGCCCCACGCCCCCAAATCATGGCCCACACCCCCTGCAGCCTCAGCATCCACGCAGGCACCAGGGAGCATTGCTCTTGGTGGCTCCTGCACCTAAAGAAGCATTTAATTCCTTCTGCTTAACCAGAGGGGACCCGCTGGATGCACCGGCTGTGCCATGGCGCACGGGCAGGGCTGTGCCCCGGGGAGAAATGGAGCTGCAGCCTCCAACCCTGCTGCTCCTGCTGGGACTGGGACTGGGAACCTGGGAACCTGCTGTCCCACCAGGACTTTCCCACCAGGATGCCCCGGGGAAAGGGGCTCGCTGCTGCCCCGTCCTGCTACCTGCAACGCCGCCGGCGAGGTGCCCGTGGGGAGAGCCCGGCTCCCACGGCCACCCACCCGTCCCCAGAGCGGCCAAAACAGCACAGGAAGAAAGGGAAAATACTGCAAGGCTGTTTCCTAAAGGCTCTGGGAAAAAAATGCTGCGTTACACGGGGCAAAGCCAAAACCAACAGGCCTTGGCAGCCCGACGCAGCCCCGGGCCAGGGAGCCCAGACAGCTCCTGCAGGATGTGGGATGAGGACAAGCAGGCAGGGCAGGGGGTCCCGCAGCAGACCCCGTGCTGAGCGCCCACAGCCAAATTCTGCCCCCGGAGAGGGGCAGCCGGGGGGGCCCTCTGCAAAGGGCCCTCGTCACTGGTATGGAGGAGAAAGGGGCTGGGATCCAGCCCTTGGGGAGCTGGAACAGCCACACCGGGGAGCCCCGGGTGACCTGCGTGGGGACACAGGGCCAGGGCACCTTGCGGGCTGTCCCCTGGTGGGTGCTGCCCCCTCCCCCAAGTCCTGGGGATGTGGTCGCAGTCACAGCCCATGGGATGGGGAAGGGGGCAGCGTGGGCATCCAGAGCCCCAAATGGGCCAGATCTCAGCCCCCAGGAGTGGGTCCGTTTGCTCTGCCAAACCCCACGAGCAGCTCCGGGGTGCTGCCCACGACCCCCAGACCCTGCCCAAGCACCACGGGGGTGGCAGGGGGTCACGATCGACCCTAATGACAGGGCAGCGGGGTGGACAAGCAGAGCCTGCAGGCAGTGGGGCTGCAGCCCATGGGGTCCCCCAACTTGGCACTGCCCTGCCCGGCTGTGGGGCTGGAGGAGGAAGGACACGGAGCCCCTGTGCGGGACACGACCTGTTTGCGAGGGAAGCAGGTGCCCCGCGGCCTCTTTCCTGTTTCCTCCCGGCCGTGCCGGCAGCATCCCGGGGAAGGGAGAGCTCAGGGGTCACCGCACAACGGGAGCTGCCCTGGCAGCAGGACCCCAAGCACGGTGCCCCACAGCACCGCGTGCAGCCGGTCCCTGCCCGACCCTGGGGCTGTGCGGTGCCACCAGCCACGACCACGGCACCGTGGGTGACAATGGCACGGATGTCACCCAGCCATGAGATCGGGACAAACCTCCTTGTGCTTCCCCATCCCCAAAATCCCCCCAACCCATCCCCTTTCAACCCACCAAGCGGTGCCACCAGAGACCCCTCTCCGCACCCCAATTTGCGCATCCCCCAGGGCCTTACCTGGCGGCTGGAGGCTCTCCTGGATGGCTTCGACGTCGGCCAGGTCTGTGCAGATGCCCTGGCCGTGCATGAGGGTGTGCAGGGGCCGGGGCACACCTCGGGGGGGGTAACAGCGCAGCCCTGCCCCGCAGCGCGCCGTGTACACCCCGCACGCCGTGCCGCGCCCGAGCGCGCAGGTGGCGCAGCACCCGCAGCCCGGCTCCCGCACCAGCTCGGCGCAGCCCTGCGGAGCTTTGCAACGAGCCAAGCGCTCCTCCGAGCACGGCGGGCACTGGATCGCTTCCTCCCCTCCTTGCCCTTGTCCCGGAGCAGCTCCCGGAGCCGCCGCCAGCACCGGGACCAGTACCGGGACCAGCACCACCGCCAACACCGGCGGCAGCAACCGCGCCGCGCCCCCGCGCATGGCGGCCCCGCGCTGCAGCGCTCGGGCTGGCGGCGGGCGCGGGGGGCAGGCGGCGGGGGCTTTATGCCGCCCCGTGGCCACACCTCCCGCCGGCACCGGGGCCACCGGCGGGGCCGCCCCCGCCAGCCCCGTCGCCCCCCTCCCCGCCTCGCCCCGGGCAGAGCCGCTGCGCGCAGCCGGTGCCGCCTTGGGTACCCGCTGGGTTCGGCGCTGCGGTTGCCGGAGGGGGCAGCGCCGGTACCGGGAGGGGACGGGAGGGTCGTCTCCCCCCCCCCTCCCGGGTCGGTGCTGGTCCCCAAGGGTCCCCGCTGGTAGCCCCCGTTCTGATCTGCCCGGGGGTCTTCGTTAGGGTTGACCCCGGGGGTGTGCGCTGGGGGGTGCGGGGGGAATGGGATGGGGTGGGGTGGGATGGGGCGGGATAGACTGGGATGGGATGGGGATAGGGATAAGGGATGGGATAGGGATAAGGGATGGGATAGCGGTGAGATGGGCATAGGGATGGGAATAGGGACAGGAACAGGATGGGACGGGATAGGGGTGGGGATGGGATGGGATGGGATGGGATGGGATGGGATGGGATGGGATGGGATGGGATGGGATGGGATGGGATGGGATGGGATGGGATGGGATGGGATGGGATGGGATGGGGGCACCATGCAGGGCAGCAGCAGCACCACGGGGAGCTGCATCTGGAACCAAGGTCCCAGTGTGGGGCGAGCCCTGCCCCACACCACACCCCACAACCCCCGGCCTGGGACCATCCCAGCCCCAAGCGCAGAGACCCCAGGGCGGCCGGCAGAGCCCCGGGATGCTCGGAGGCTGCCCCGGCTCCCCAGATCCCCACATCCCCCCCTGCACCCCCACCCCCCTGTACCCCCCCGGGCCCGATCCCCGCGCAGGCACCGCGCCGGGGCCGATAAGTTGCAAGGTGCCGGCACCTAGCGGAGAAAAGCGGCAGGAAAACGGGCGGGGAGCCCCGAGGATGGGGATTGTGCCCGGAGGGAAGGGGCCGAGCCCCCGGGGGCTGCTCTGCCCCTGCCCCGGCCCCCCCAGCGCCCTCCCTGCAGCCCCGGAGCCCTGCGGTGGGCTGCACGGCGGAGCGGGGGCACCTCGTACCATGGGCAGCAGCAGCCTGGGATGGGGGCTTGGAGATCCACGGGATGTCCCGAGTGGGAAGGGACCCTCAGGGGGTCACTGGGTCCAGCTCCTGGCCCTACACAGGGCCACCCCCAAATCAGACCCCATGTCCGAAAGCATTGTCCGAGTGCTTCTTGAACCCTGCAGGCTCGGGGTCCCTGGGGTGCCCGTCCCCGTGCCCGGCCACCCCTGGGTGCAGAACCTTTCCCTGAGCAGGGCGAGCAAGCGGGTTTGGGACTGCTCCACGCCACCTTTGAGGCAATTAACGGTAATTAAGCACTTGGACATCAGCTGAGGCTTCACCTCAGGGCTGAGCCGGGGAGGAAGGTGGGGAGCAGCAAGGGGACAAAAGCCACCCCTGCACCATGCCCACAGCCTGGGCACGCTCGGGAAGGGCAGAGCCCATCGCAGCCCCCACGAGGGGAGCAGAGCCAGCCCGTAACGCTGAGAACCCCACGCTCATCTCACGGCTGAGCACACCCGAATTTTGGGGGTTTGGTGCCAGCTGGCCGTGAGCAGGAGCACTCTGCCCCGTGCAGAAACTCTGAGCCCGGGGTCCCCCACATGTCCCCCACACTCCCCCCCTGGCCCCCTTCTCCCCTCCCAGCCAAAGCGGGGACCCTGCAGAACATCGGCACCCAGCACTGCCCCCGAGCCCCCCTGCCCTGCCTGGCACAGCCACGTGTGGCCGTGACACGGGGCAGAGGCGCCAGCCTTGACACGGTGTCCGAGCCAGGGCCAAACCCAAACAGGTGCCCGGCCCCACTGGGAACGCGGCACCTTATCAGGCCTTGGCAGTGCCGAGCGCCTGCCGGGGAGGCTGTTGTGTCTGCGGGGCCGGAGGGAGCAGGCAGAGCGCCGGCGGGGAATGGGGACATGCTCTGGCCGGGCATGGGTCCCCCACGTCCCCCAGCCCAGCACCATCCTGCGAGATGGAGAAGGGGTGCTGGTGCACCCCACTGCCACGCTGCCCCCACCCCGAGGTGCTCAGCGCAGCCCCGCTCGCCTGTGGGTGATGGGGAGCCCCCGTGCTGCCAGGTCTGGGGCTCTTTGGGTTCCCAAATTCTGCTTTTTTGGGGTTCCTGGGGCTGCGACACCCCAACAGCTCCAGAGCCACCCCAGCCCTGCAGAGGGGCTGCAGGTCCCAGCAGTGCCGGGGCAGATGGGGGTCTGGGAGCTCGGGGGCTGCAGCCCCCAGCCCAGGGTGGAGCAGGGGGGCTGGGGACCACACGTACCCACATTGGGGTGCTGCAGCCACCCACGCTGCCAGCCCCCAGTGCTTTCCTCGTGCTTTTGCAGCCCCCTCCCCACGGCTCAGCACATCTCAGAGCCAGGCACCCATGGCCAGGCAGACCCCATGGAGCACCCAGACCCCGTGGAGCACCCAGACCCCATGGAGCACCCAGACCCCATAGAGCACCCATCTGCTCCTTGCCACTTTCGGTGCCCCCTGCTCCCAGCCAGCCCTTTCCCGCACTCGTAGTCCTTTTTACTCCCCATTTCCAGGCAGCATCTCCTCCCCCAGCTCCCTCTTCAGCAGCTCCCTCCACCAGCCCAGCCCTGACTCCCCCTTCCTTAGGGTTCCTCCGCCTGCCCCCCCACCCTGTCCCTGGCCGGGGCACGCGATGGCTCAGCTCTGAGCGCTCAGCCCCATGCCGAATGCGACCCGTGGGGTGCGGGTGCCGGGGCGGGCAAGGGGGCGTGTCGGGGGCCGCCGTGATAACAGCGGGGGCCACGTCGGGGCCACGGGAGCAGACGGCGTGGGCGAACGGCATGAGCCAGGCCCCCCCATCCTTGGCACCCTGAGGCAGCAGCATGGGGTCCAGGGACCCCCGGAGTCTCCTCCGCACCTTCTGTATCCTTTGGGTGCTGGCCGGGCACCTGCCCCCCAGTACAGCCCAGTGGTTTTACCCCCTGGGCTCTGAGGACACCACCCCGGAGCCAGGCAGCAGCCCCGCGACCCCCACGCTGCCCACCCTGGATGGGGAGGAAGGTAGGTATGGCTGGGTGGGGGCACGGCACCCCCGAGCTCCGGCACCTTGGCGAGGTTGGGACAGCTCGGGGGGGGGGGGGGGCACAGCGGTGGCCACCCTTGGTCCCCGTCCAGCCCAGCACCCTCACGTTTTGGTCCCGCAGATGGAGAGGTTGGCGAGGTGGAGCCCACCAGGAAGGTGCTGCTGAGCAAACCCCCGCTGCCCGCGGGCTCCAGGAGACGGGACCCCCCCTCCAGGGGTGCAGCCAAGGGTCCGGGCCATGCCCCATCGCGTGCACGAACCCAGGTGCCTGTCCCCGGGGGGGAACCCCGAGCAGCACCCCGACCCCCCCAGGGTCTCCAGACCTCCCCAGCTCCTCTCCATGTCCTTCCCCTTATCTGCACCTGGCCAGGCTCAGCCACAACAGCCCGGGCAGGGCAGTGCCTCCTGCTCAGCCTCCTCGGAGAGCAGCTGCAGCAGCTCCCGGTGCCCCCCAGCACGGCTCGTAGGGGCCGGGACCCCCGGTGTCCCCCCCCCTAAGACCCCTGTGCTGAGCTCTCTCCGTCTGCCCTAGCACAACCGCCCCACGGCCGCCCCGCGGATCTTCGAGGGGAGCGCCGAGGAAGAGGAGTTCCTGCAGATCAAGGTTGCGGGGGGGGGTCCTGAATTTGGGGAGGGGGGCTGCGAGGAGATGCTGGGGACGGGGGTCTCACGCTCAGTCCCCCCTCTCCACGCAGAGCACAGCGAAGGGGCTGCCCCCGCAGGTGCCCCCGGCCGCCAAAATGGACACAGGTCTCCAGGTGAGGGGGGGGCGCAGGGTGCCCGTGCCCCTTCCCCGGCCCCCCCAGCCCCCCCAGCTCACGGCTCGCCCCCTCTCCAGATTCACAACAGCTCCAGCTGCGTCTGCCCCGTGCGCCCTGGCCCCCCCGGCCCCCCCGGCCCTCCTGGCCTGAAGGTACCCAGCGTGGGGGGGCTCCTGGGGGGATACAGGGGGGGCTCAGGGACCCGCTGGGAGAGACCCTGCGGCCCCTCTGGCTGTGCAGACCCTTTTCTGCTCCGGGTTTGCATTCTCGCTGTGGGGTCTGCGTTATGGGATGGTTCAGCTGCCCCCTGGCAAAGGGGGGGGGGGGGGGGCACGGGACCCAGGCTCTAATTTCTTTCCGGACAGGGAGAAAAAGGAGACCGGGGGTCCCCAGGAGACAGAGGCCAGCCGGGGCTTTCTGGGGAGAGAGGGAAGACGGGCAACCCCGGGCAGCCGGGTCACCAGGGACCCCGGGGCCCCCCTGGTCCTCCAGGACCACCGGGGCCACCGGGACCACCAGGTGCTTGGGGAGCCAGGAGCCCCCCTGCCTCCGCTGCCCTCCCCAAGGGACCAGAGAACGAGGTGAGGGCTGGGGCTGGGGGTGCTGGGGTGGGGGACACGGGGGGTGATGCTGGCGCTGGCCGTGGGGTCTGTCCCCAGTTGGACCCGCAGGAACGGGACACTGGGGGGGGGACCAGGGGACGTGACACTTTCACCACCCCCTGCTCTCTCCTCTCTCCCCCCAAACCATCAAGCAGCTGGGAGCATCCAGCCCTGCAGAGAACCCAGGACCCCCAGGCCCCCCAGGGCCGCCCGGCCCCCCCGGCCCCCCCGGCTACCCAGGCCATGAAGGCTCCCAAGGGCTCCCCGGGCGGGAGGGGCAGCCGGGCCCCCCCGGCCCTCCGGGGGCTGTGGGACCACCGGGATTTCCAGGGACCGAAGGAGCTCCAGGGTCCCCAGGCTCAGCTGGACCCGATGGACCCCCGGGGGCACCGGGACTCCCAGGCCCACAAGGCCCCCCCGGGGTCCCCGGGCACGAGGGACCCCCCGGCTCCCCAGGACCCGCAGCGCTCCCTGGCAAACCAGGGCTCCGAGGGGAGCCAGGATTCCCCGGATTAAAGGTAAGGGGGTCCCACTTCTTCCACCCACGGACCCCAGGGATTCAGCCAGGGGCTGCTCCAAGCCCCACACCCTGCCCCTGTGGGATTTGGGGTGCCGTGAGCCCCTCCATCACCTCCCCACGTGCAGGGCGAGAAGGGCGAGCACGGGTTGCCGGGCATGCCGGGGAGCCCCGGCCGGCCTGGAGACATGGGCTCCCCGGGAATGCCCGGTCCCATGGGGCCACCGGGACCACCGGGGGACTACAGGGTGAGTAGGACCCGAGGGCTGGGGGTGCTCGGGGTGGTGCTGAGCCCGGTATTCACCCCGGGATATCCCCTCCTGCCAGTGTGAGTCACGGCACGCAGGGCACCACGGAGCCGCCGGGCCGCCGGGCCCCAAGGTGAGGTGGGGGCAGTGTGGGTTTGGGGGGGTTTCAGGGGCTGGGATTGTCCCAGGAGCTCACGGGACCTCTCTGCTTTCTTCCAGGGTGAAAAGGGCGACCCAGGAGAGCGGGTTTGTACCGGGGGGGCTGCAAAGGGGGAGCTGGGGGAGGGGGTTTCCTTCATACCCCAAGAGCGCAACCCATGCACTGCCCCACATGTGGCCAGAGGGACCGGTCAGAGCCCCCAAAACGGGCTGGGACATGGGGGGGGGCAGCGAATCACACAGCCTGTGTCACATCCAGATGCACAGCACACACCAGTGCACACCAGCACACACCAGTGCACGCCCCCTGCCCCTGCCCCCCCCTTGTAGGCTCTAACCCTGCCCCTCTCTCTGCCCACCCAGGGGTGCTGCTACGGGGAACACGGGTGCAAACCGGGCCACCTCCCCTTCCCCGGCACCGGCAGCCAGTCCAGCTCCTGGGTGCCCATCAGCGGGTACCAAACGGTGAGTCCTGGGGGGGCTCACGGCTGGGACGGAGAGGGGGCAGGTGGAGACCGGCCTCGATCTTCTCTCTCTTTTTTTTACAGCCCAGCAAAGAGGAGACGGAGGTTTACGGAGCGATCATCCCCCACGTGAGAGCCCGCGCCTGCGCGACGGGGGTGTCTTGCAGCTGCCCCCCAAAAGGCAGCCCCGAAACACCCCAGCCCCATCTGCTCATCACCACAGGGTCCTCGAGGTCCCCCTGGGAACCCCGGTCCCCCCGGCCCCCCCGGCCCCCCAGGAGCCCCAGGTCTCCTCTACCTCAACGTAAGGCGCAGCAGGGGCAGCGCACGTGGCCGTGGGGGTGCCCGGAGCCATGGACCCCCCTACACATCAGCCTTTTCTTTGCTTCCAGAGGGTGTACCCCATCCGCGCCCAGCCACCCTGCAAGGAGCCGGTAAGCGTGGCATCGCTGTCCCCGTCCCCTCCTGGAGCACTGTCACCGCCGTGCCGTGCCCCAGTGTCCCCAAGCAGCAGTAATGTCCCCGTTTGCACCCGCAGGCAGCGGCTGACGCAGCCTGGGCAGCAGGTAAGGGATTTTTTGAGTTGTTTCGGGTGGGCTCCAGCCCCTTTGGGAACACCTTTGGGAACACCTCGTGTCCCTGCCTGGATGCATTCCCCGCATGGCACACCCAGGGCTGTGGGGGTGTCCCGGCATCCCCAACCCCACCGACACCATGTCCCCGTGGTGCCGGGGTGCTTTGTGACCCCAAATCCTCCCCGGCTTCTCCAGATGCTGACGCCTCTCGGACGGAGCCACCGGAGCCCCGTGCTGACCTCCGGGTGCGTGCCGGGCTGTGCCCATGGGGTCGGGGTGGCCCCGGGGGTGGCAGCTTGGCCTCAAACCTCTCGGTCCCTTCGCAGCGCCAGACGTGGGTCTTCAGGTCCAAGGAGCTGATGCTGAAGTCGGGCAGCGCCGTCCCCGAGGGGAGCCTGGTCTACGTGCGAGAAGGGAGCAGCGCCTTCCTGCGCACCCCCAGGGGCTGGAGCAGGCTCCTGGTAGGGTGCAGACAAGGGGGTGGGCAGGGAGGGGGGGCAGGTTCCAGCCCTGGCAGGCAGCTCCGGGCTGGATTTGGCTCCTGGGGAAGGAGTGAGGTGGTTCCCCCATAATCTGTCCCTCTCGTGGAGCAGCTGGAGGACTCGGAGTCGCTCTTTGCCGGTGACGACCCCTCTGCCTCCACGCCGCGGTACCAGGTGAGGACCAGGGCTGGAGCCCTTCTTGGCATGCCATGGGGGGGGGGGACACAAACTCCCTGGGACTGTCCCCTCCTTCTTAATCCAGGAGGCGAAGCGGGTACAGACGCGGGGTCCCAACACGGAGCCCCCCGCGGGAGCCCAGACGGACTCGCTGGTAAGCGCTGCCGGTGACTGGGGGGACGGGGATAGCACAGGCAGCCCCCGGGGTGGGCACCGGGATGGATGGGGAGGGGGCTGCACCCCTGGCAGCGGGGTCGGTGCCCCCAAACTGCCCCGAGTCCTGTTATCACAGGTCCCGAAGGAGGAGGGAGCGGGGCCGCCCAGGATCCTGCCCACAACCGTCGCCCCCAGGATGCCTTCTGTAAGCACAGCCCCACGGGGGGGCTGCTCGGCCATGGGGAGGGGGGGTGACAGCGGTGCCTGAGGACCCCCCGTATCCATGGGTCTGCACCCTCCTGGGATGGGGACAGGAGACCTGGGGGCTGCGGTGCCATTACCCCTGGCTGCTTGGGGTAATGGGACCGTGGGCCGTGCCCCCCGGAGCCCCCATCCCCATTGTGTCCCCATCTCCCTGCCACCCCCCCCTTGTGTCCCCAGCTCCGCTTGGTGGCCCTAAACGTGCCCCTCTCCGGGGACATGAGCGGCATCCGCGGCGCCGACCTGCAGTGCTACCGGCAGTCGCAGGAGGCTGGGCTTTTTGGCACTTTTCGGGCTTTCCTCTCGGCCCCCACGCAGGACCTGGCCTCCATCGTCAAGAGGACGGACAGGGCCCTCCCCGTGGTCAACCTGAAGGCAGGTGTCCCCGTCCCCGTCATGGGGCGCTCCCCCCACCCCAAAACCCTGCGGCGGTGCAGGGGACATCGGTCGGGGCGTCCCCCTGGGTGGGGGGGGGGGGGGGGCATGGGTTCGTGGAGTTTTCACTCAAAAGGGGGAAAAATATGTTCAAAGAGGTGGGAGGCAGCAGGGGCGGCGGCAGGATTTTGGGGAGGGTCCCGGGGTGGGGGGGGTCTCAGGGACAGTCCCACTGCCACCACACGCGGGTTTTGGGGCAGCTGAGAGGAGCCACAAGCAATTTGTCACCAACATGAGGCAGGGACAGGGGGCTTCAGGCAGCCAAGAGGGTCCCCCCCCCCAGATCCTCGCGCCCCCCAGGCTGAGTGCCACCAACTGCGTCCTCAGGGCCAGCTGCTGGCCAGGTCCTGGAGCTCCCTTTTTGAGGGGACCCCACGGGGCCCCATCTACAGCTTCAACGGCCGCAACGTCCTGACCGATGCCCTCTGGTGAGTCCGGCGGCGGGGGTGGGCGCCACAAGGACACCCCCAACCCCACTCCCCTACACCACAAACCACGGATGGCTCCCATCCATGTCCCCCCAAATCCACAGGCCCCGAAAACTGGCATGGCACGGATCCACGGCCCGGGGGAGCCAAGCCCGCAGGCGGGACTGCCAAGGATGGAGAAGCTCCGGGCCCGGGGAGGGTTTGGCGGCCCCGCTGGGTGAGGGCAAGTTGGTGGCAGGGCAGAGGCACAACTGCTCCGAGGAGCTGGTGGTGCTGTGCGTGGAGGTGGCCTTCCCCTACCGCCACATGTGGTGACGGGCACGCCATGGGGACACTGCCCTGGGAGAGAACCGCAGTGTCGGGGCTGTGAGAGCACTGGGAAGATGGCGCCGTCCCCGTCCCAGGCACTGGGAGCACTGGGAGGACGTCGCCGTCCCCGTCCCGGGTTGGGCTTGGTCCCCAGGCTGTGCCCGGCCACCTCTGTTACCTCGAGCAATGCTAATGCTGCATCTTCCCCAGAAATAAAGATGTGGAAAAGTTGGTGTTTTGGACAACGCCCAGCTTCCCGTTACTGGGGGTGGGGGGTTGTTACTGGGACAGCGGTGAGGGGCTGGGGATGGGTGTGCTGAGCCTGCAGGGTGGGGACGGGGGGAGCAGTGTGGGGACATGGGGACACTGCAGGGACTGGGGGGCACAGTGTGGGGACTGGGGGGGCAGTGTGAGGACTGGGGGGGCAGTGTGGGGACATGGGGACACTGCAGGGACTGGGGGATGCAGTGTGGGGACTGGGGGGGGACAACACCACAAGGACCACAAAGTCACAGGCCATGGCTCTGCTTCCACAGCCACCAGCCTGCCATCAACTGTCACCACCAGGGCCACCTGGCAGGCTGTCCCGACAAAATGGGGGTTGGAAGGGGGGGCTTCAGCCCCAGCCTGGCCCCCTGCCCTGCTCACTGGGTCCCAGATCCTCCCCCAGGCCCTGCCCACTGGGTTCCACTGGGTCCCAGTTGCCCCCAGTTCCTGCCCAGTGGTTCCCAGTTCCCGCTCCCTGGCTCCCAGTTACCCCCCAGACCCTGCTCACTGGTTCCCAGTTAACCCCAGTCCCCGCCCACCGGCTCCCAGTTCCCCCAGTCCCTGCCCACTGGTTCCCAGTCCCCCCAGTTACCCCAGACCCCGCTCCCTGGCTCCCAGTTACCCCCAGACCCCATTCCCAGCCCCCCCAGTCCCCACCCACTGTCTCCCAGTTCCCCCAGTTCCCCCAGTCCCTTCCCACTGGTTCCCAGTCCCCCCAGCCCCCGCCCACTGGCCCCCCCATCACCCCCCCAACAACGAGGACTGAGCATGCGCAGAACCCATCCGCGCACTGACCCAGCCGCTCATCACCCTCCCTCCTCCCCCTCCCATTGGCCAATCTCCCTGCCCATCAAACCCTTTCTCCCCTCCTATTGGCTACATTTGAAAGCGCGGCACGCCTTGTGACTGGCGGCGAGGCGGGAGGCGGGCTCTCCTTGCGTCCCCGCCCTCCCGCTCCTATTGGCGGAGAGCGGGGGACGGCGCGCGGTGATTGGCGGAGCGTTGTGGCGGGCTGGGCGCGGGTTCGAACCGCGCGGGGCCGTTGGTGCCCCTCAGAGCTGCAGCCGCCGCCATGGAGCTCGCGGAGTCCCCGGCGCCGCTCCGGGTGCGTGGGCGCCCCCCCGGCCTCTCTCATTCCCCCTGGGTCCCTCAACCCCCCCCCCAAGTCCCTCAGGGTGTCCCCGGGTCCCCTCAGGGTGTCCCCGGCCCCTCACAGCCGCCCCCCCCCCCGGTTCCTCTGGGCCTCCCCCCTCCTGTTAGGGCCCCCCCCGGCTCGCAGCCCCCCCCCCCCCAAGCTCCCATTGCCCTCAGGGCCCTCTCCCCAAAATCCCCTCCCCATCCCCTTCTCCCCCCGCCATTTGGAGACCCCCAAATTCCCCCCCCCCCCCAAAAGCTCCCGTCCTGTCAGCCCCACCCCCTCCCCAAATCCCCCCCACACACACATTCTCCTCACATCAGGCCCCCCCCCAAAAAAAGTCTCCTCCTGTCAGGTGTCCCCAACTCAGCCTCCCCAAACTCCCCTCCTGTTAGAGACCCCCCCCCCCAAACTCCCCCAGGCTTGGAGCCCCCACACACCCCCAAATCCCCTCCCATCAGGGCTCCCCCTGACTTAAAGCCCCCCCCAAATTCCCCCTCTGGCTCAGAGCCCCCCTTCCTGTCAGGTCCCCCCAGCTCAAGGCCCCCCAAACTTCCCCTCCTGCTCCCCCCTCACCCCCTCTCTCCCCTCCCTCAGCCCACAGATGAGAACCCCCGGCTGCCCAAGGGCGATGGCGCCAAGAAGCGGCTCTCTGTGGAGCGCATCTACCAGAAGAAAACGCAGCTGGAGCACATCCTGCTCCGGCCCGACACCTACATCGGCTCCGTGGAGACCGTGACCCAGGTACGGTGGGGCCAGAGCCACCCTCTGCGCCCTCCAAACCCGCAGCACGGAGCTGAACAAGGGGGGGCAAAACGTTTCTTGTCTTTTTTTTTCCAGCAAATGTGGGTTTTTGATGAGGACGTGGGCCTGAACTGCAGAGATGTGACCTTTGTGCCTGGCTTGTACAAAATCTTTGATGAGATTCTGGGTAAGATGACGCTGTTCTTGTATTGCTGCTTGACTATTGGTGTTTCTGAACCTTCAGGAGGAAACAGACTTAAACTTGAGAACTCGTCAAGTGTGCTCTTATCTAGTTGCACTGTTGACTGACTAACACAAGCTGTTTGTGGGATGATGGCATTCATTATTCTAAACCCATTTCATTCAGTCCCAAATTCTCCTTTCCGTAGCACTTGTAGTACTCTTCTTTTTAACTTACAAAATAGTTGCATTCCAATTTTTTTTTTATTCATTCTACTGAAAATATTTCATATTTTGTCTTGATTGCTAGTCGAATATAATAAAATTTGTCTTTCTCTTCTAGTCAATGCTGCGGACAACAAGCAGAGGGATAAAAACATGTCGTGCATTAAAGTTACCATTGATCCGTAAGTTCTGCTTTGGTTTTGTTCAGTGCCTTCCCAACTCAGCTGTGTTTTATTTTTCTCATTCAGATACTTTTCTGATAAGTTGATGTTTGTATTAGAGAGCTCTATGTTAAGGACCCGTTCAAGTTAGATGATCAAATGTAATTTACCTGTTGTAAAAGCCTTTTTCTTTGTTTTCTTGGTCTGTTACAGAGTGCTGACTTGTGAAGTGACTGCTTTTTGTTGTGTTGTTTTCTCTGTTGTCATCACTTTCCCTTTCTTGATGTTCTTGCTCTGTCATTGAGAATCACCACACAAAAATTGTGTGGTGATCCATTTCATAGATGGTATCTGTGGACCTGAGACTGGAGGATTTTTTTTTTGTTGTTGACTTGTCCTCCCTCTGCTGGCTGCTTCTGCACTTGCTGAATAGAAATTTGTTCTTGTTGAAATGGTGGCCTTTCCCTAGAGACTTTGTGTGATATTTATTTCATAGCTCAGCCATCTGCAGCCTTAAAAACACACTTTTCCATCCCTCCAGAGAGAATAACACAATCAGTGTATGGAACAATGGCAAAGGCATTCCAGTTGTTGAACACAAAGTGGAAAAGGTCTATGTGCCTGCTCTCATCTTCGGACAGCTACTAACATCCAGTAACTATGATGATGATGAAAAGAAAGTCACAGGTAGGGAGGAGTCCACGGTATATGCTAATATTTTTGAGCAGCCTGATCGATTCCAGTTTGTGAACTGAAGTACCAGTGTGAGTGAGCAGGGGAGCTACTGGGTTTCAAGACTTCTCATTTTCAGTAAAGGTACAACTAACTGGTCCCTTACTGTTTTCCTTAGAAAATAAAATGAAAAAGGGGGGCAGGTCCTGATGCAAAATAGACGAGACCATCAGAGAGAAGTCTCTTTCCTATATTTTACAGTAATAAGGGCACAAACGTGGACAACAAGAAAAATTCCCTTTGAAAATTCCCTTTAATCCCAATTAAATACAGGTTTATAGTCACATACTGGGTTTGTAGGATGATGATGATGTTCATGGGAAGTCTGCTTGTGCTGAAGTAACTCAGCTCTTGTTAGTCTGGAGTTCTTCCAGATGGTTTTGAACAAAGGGAACAACACGAGCCTCTTTTCTTCCTAATTCCAGGTGGGCGAAATGGTTATGGAGCCAAACTGTGCAACATATTTAGCACAAAATTTACTGTGGAAACTGCATGTCGCGAATACAAAAAGTTATTCAAGCAGGTATGGACGCTTCTCGGTTCAGTACGGTTATACCTGAGTTTTTCCAGATAAGTCTCTTGAGCTTTTATTCCAAAAATCTAGATGGTGTTTACATTCAGTGCACCACAAGAAGAATAAATTTGGCCCATAGCTACTCCACCAGCAATTATACTTCAAACAGATAATGAAAAGATTGTGCATAATCAGAATCTAATCTTTAACCAGCATTGGTTTTATTATTATTTGAAAGAATTTAAAATTCTTCATTCAGTTTGCTGCTTGTAAAAATAAAGCTAGCTACTTGTGTTTGTTAGACCTTCAACTCATAAAACCTGCTTTTCCTCAGACCTGGACAGACAACATGGGAAAGGCTGGTGAAATGAAACTGAAGTATTTTGATGGAGAAGATTACACGTGTGTCACTTTCCAACCTGATCTGTCAAAATTCAAAATGACGATTCTCGATAAAGACATTGTAGCACTAATGTCCCGAAGAGCGTATGATATTGCTGGATCCACAAAAGACGTCAAAGTTTTCCTAAACGGAAAGAGGCTGCCTGTAAGTGAGCATCTAAGTGAAACAGTAATGTCTGTATTTCTCATGCCTTTGAAAGAGTGAGATTTTGCTGAAGCAATTTACACCATTACACACAGTGAAGTGAAAACTTGCATGAGTGATTTTTCTGCCTTCTTTTCAGGAGGACGTGAAATAATAGCGGTAAGTACTTATAGGAGCTGTTACAAATGAGTTCTCTGCTTTCATCTGTATGCAGGTCAAAGGATTCCGCAGTTATGTGGACCTCTATCTGAAGGACAAAGTAGATGAAACGGGTAATGCACTTAAGGTTATCCATGAGGAAGTAAATTCTCGGTGGGAAGTGTGTTTGACTTTAAGTGAAAAAGGCTTCCAGCAAGTCAGCTTTGTCAACAGTATTGCCACCACAAAGGTAACTCTTGCTTATTCAGTCACGTTAATGTCATATTCTTCATCACTGGTATTCTTAGCTGTTTTCAAATGTACATTTTTTAGTGAAAAACACTTAATTGCTTAATGTGCGAAGACCATGCTTAACGTTTTAAATAGACATGCACGTATTGTTTTCAGTGGAATCACTTCAAGATCCCATTTTCCCTTAGGGTGGCAGGCACGTTGATTATGTAGCTGACCAGATTGTGAATAAACTCATTGAGGTTGTGAAAAAGAAGAACAAAAACGGAGTTGGAGTGAAGCCATTTCAGGTACAGTGTTGGAATTTTCCCAGTAGAAAGCAAAACTCTAGTGTTGTTGCAAATTGTGGTTAGATTAATGTGATACTACATTGCTAATATACATTTCCATTGTAAAGATGATATATAGCTAACTACAGATTACAGAAGCTTTATACAGTCCAGTTCAAGCCAACTAATGATATTCTCTGTTGAGCTGAAGTATTTTGTAATCAGAATCCTGTTAAGTCAGTGTGAATGCACTAAAACTTGGTATCTGTTAGATGACATCCCAAATCATATAGCGTTGCTTGTGAATGTCCATTATCTGTCCTAAATTGTGTCAAAAGACATCTAGGAAAATTCAAAAACACAGTGATAATTGAATTTGTTCTCCTCACTGCATGATTCTGACAGGTGAATGTCAGAACACTGCTGTTACAGAACCTGTGTCATTTGTACTGCTTGTCTTATTTAACTACAGGTGAAGAACCACATGTGGATATTTGTGAATGCCTTGATTGAAAACCCAACCTTTGACTCTCAGACTAAGGAGAACATGACTCTGCAGGCAAAGAGCTTTGGCTCAACATGTAAACTGAGTGAGAAATTTATCAAGGGTGTAAGTATTGGTATACACAGATAATCCAGGTGCCCGTAAAACTGCATCTTCTGTTTAATGTGGCAAATAGTTATAACGTTATGGCATGAATTAAAGTACGTAACTTAAATTCTGACATGGTTAAAGCTTTTCCCACAGTTGATTTTTTATTTTTTTTTTTTTTGTATTGCAGGCAGTTGGCTGTGGCATTGTTGAAAGTATCCTAAACTGGGTAAAATTTAAAGCTCAGACCCAGCTGAATAAGAAATGTTCAGCTGTGAAACACACGAAGATTAAGGGCGTTCCTAAGCTGGATGATGCCAATGATGCTGGTAAGTGTTTTACATCCTTTGTAGCCAGTTCACTCAGAAACAGTTAACATTTGTTAGTTAGACAAATGAAACAACTGTCTCGTAAAGACAATGAGAAAATCTCTAATTATAGTTTACCCTCATTTTGTGGTCAGTCCTACATGCAGTGCAACAAAACCTGTATGTTTTAGAAGATGTATATTCTCATGCAATTTGTGGGCGTACAAGCCTTGATTTCATTTCTTAATTGGAAAATTGACTTGATTTTTTTTTTTTCCAGGCAGCAAGAATTCTATAGATTGTACACTCATTCTGACTGAAGGAGACTCAGCCAAAACACTGGCTGTCTCTGGTCTAGGAGTGGTTGGTAGAGACAAATACGGAGTATTTCCCCTTCGTGGGAAAATACTCAACGTCAGAGAAGCTTCTCATAAGCAGGTTAGTGGGAAAATCTTTATGTGCTGGAAGATGTGCTATGCTTCATGTAATGCAGTGTGTTTTAACTGAGTCACTACAGCTGAACACCTGGAACACTCATTTGTAGCAGGTAGTCTATTAAAAGTATGAGTCTAGTCTCACTATGAGCCTGCCTTGCTGATTAAGCAGGAATATTGAATATTGGTTTTGTGGTCTAGGAAACGTTTAGAATGATCTAGAAAAACTAAGCGTTAAGATTTCAGTTTAGAAATAATAAAACTTTCTAAATAGGAAAAAAGCTGGAAAGGCAGAGCACAGTCAGAAGTATAGGTGCTGGATAATCTTACTTTTTTGAGCTATAGTTTGTCTGAAAGAAAAAATTTTATTCTGTGTGATCTCTTCCAGATTATGGAAAATGCTGAAATCAACAACATCATCAAGATTGTGGGTTTACAGTATAAAAAGAACTATGAAGATCGAGAATCTTTAAAGACTCTTCGCTATGGAAAGATTATGATTATGACAGATCAGGTTAGGTTCACTAAAATTCAAAACTGGGGGGGGGAAGAAAAAGCACTAGAATACAGAGGAAAGAAGAAAATGCTATCTTTCTCTCACTGCCACTGTTGTACCTAATTCTCCACATTCATCCCTCTATTGTTCTGTGTTTCAGTGGGTCATAATGTGTTATAAGATACAAAACAGAACAGATAAAGTAGAGGGAGAGTAGCATCACTAAATTGCTAAATATTGTCTTTCCAGTCTGCTGATACAAGGTCCTTGACAAGTCCTTGATACACTTTTTCACAACAATTGTGCTTTTTTTTTTTTTTTAACTTTATCCTAACTTTGAGTAGTTAAACAGTGCATGGTCACATCTTTAGAAGTGAAAGTTAATAGGGTTAACTGACTTTAACTATAAGATCATCTTCTATTAGTCTAACAACTGACATTTCTATCGTGTCCTTGATTAAAGAGTCTTTTTTTAAAAAACAAAACAGGATCAAGATGGATCTCATATCAAAGGTTTGCTGATTAACTTCATCCATCACAACTGGCCTTCTCTTCTAAGGCACAACTTCTTGGAGGAATTTATTACTCCCATCATAAAGGTAAGGGTTGACTTAGATGGTAAGGTGAGTAGGAATTCATTGGTCTACATCTGCCTCACATTCCACAGTTAACCTATATAAATTCATTATAGGCCTCTAAAAACAAAGAAGAAATTGCATTCTACAGCATTCCAGAGTTTGAGGAATGGAAAAACAGTACGCAGAACTACAATTCCTGGAAAATCAAGTACTACAAAGGTTTGTAGAAAACATAATTTGGTGAAGTCAAATGAACTGACGTGATTCAATTTAGTTAGCCCTGCTTTTGCAGGAAGGGTTTGGACTAGGTAATCTCCAAAGGCCTCTTCCCTCCTAAACTATTCTGATTTACAAATGGATGTGGTCTAGGATCTAAAAGTAAGCAAGTCATAACCTCTAGATGGATGAAATCTCAAAATCATAGTACAACTACACTACTGTAGATATATGTTCCCTGCATCCTTTTAGGTGAGCATGCTTAGCTTTGATGCTTTTTGTTTTCCCCAGTACAGTCCTTGTGTACTGATAACGCTGTAAGCTAAGTGCTTACTCCAGAACTACTCTATACTGATAAGCAAGTTGCCAACTGCAGAACAATGGCTGGGTAATGAGAAATCATTTCCAATTTGTAGTTATTAGTTTCAGACATCAGAAGATCCAGACAGTCTCTAAAAGTGCAACATAAAACTGCTCGATTGTCTTTAATTCTTACGCTTTGTGTTACCTTACGTCCCGTTAAAAGTAATTTCAATTTTACGTACGACTATCTTCATGCTGTATTTATATGGCTCATCACAAGAATTAGATGTAGCAATGCCTTTCTTTGAACTGCAACTTACTATAAGCAAGAAATTAGTAGGATTAACTAGTATTGGCTCTGCAGGTTTGGGTACCAGCACGTCAAAGGAAGCTAAGGAATACTTTGCCGATATGGCTAAACATCGAATTGGCTTCAAATATTCTGGTCCTGAAGATGATGCTGCGATCACCCTGGTAACTTACACTTGATTTAATTGTTGACTTACTACCTTTGGTATTCTTCTGCTTAAAGTGCTGTGTGTTTTCTCTTAAAATGCTCTTAGAGGCCTTTGGGCTGGGGATGATCTCTTTGTTACCAAGGCTACAGCTTTAGTCTAACCTGTAGAAGCAAGCCTGTCCACAGACCTCAGGCCAAGAGCACTCTTTCAATGATGGTTTTTAAATATAGCTCAGAACAAACTAATCACTACAAACCAATTGACATTTTCAGACACAATAATGAGTATTTCTTTAACATCTTTCTGCATGTTCTGCTGCAGTTTTCTCCAAGCTAGACCTTCCCTTTTTCCCTTAGAATTTTTTCTTGTAAAATGGTTCACTGGTGGATTAAAACAGTCCTTGCTTTTGTGAGCTCCTTCACCTTCAGTAGACGTTGACTCTTAAGCATTCTGAGCTATTAGACAATGCCAAAAACTAAGCTTTTTTTTTTCCCCTCAAAAATATTAATAGGGAAAACTACTTTTAGTTTTCTATTATTTTGTTAAAACTTCATAAAGCTAAGCTTAGCTACTGTGTCTTAGACCAGTGGAAATGATGTTCTTAATACAGTTAACTTCAAGAATCTGGTATTGCATTTTTAGGCTACAAAGTCAGCCTGTTTACCATGTTCTTTCTCCTGGTTAAGCTCTCACTGTATACTTTCCTTTTCCTTAGTGTTCCAATAGGGTACACCAGAGAATGTCCTAAAACTGAGCTTTTTTTTTTTCGTTTTGCTACATGTAGGCCTTTAGTAAGAAGAAAGTAGAAGAGCGAAAGGAGTGGCTGACTAATTTCATGGAGGATAGAAGACAACGGAAGCTCCATGGCCTGCCAGAGGTAAAAGGTTTACGCATACAAAGGAATTTGATTTCCTTTCTCTCCCTGGGGCTGTTCTCGGTTTCATTACAGCATGCTAGAGCTGTACACAGCTTTGAGTCAGTCACTGGGTTATGGGACAGTTAGTTATACTGCTTCAGGATCTTGCAGATCAGCTTCTTTTTTTGCATCTCATTAGTATAGCCTGGGTCAGTGGTCCAACAACTTGTTTCATTTTTTTTTTAATTTTTCAAATTGCTTTATCTATGAGGAAATGATGACTTGAGCAGGACTGTACGAAGACTTTCTCAGTAAAACACGCCTGCTTAATGGAAAGCAATGTTTTATTTTTTCATGCTGAGAATGTCATCACTTGAGCTGTGTTTAGCTAGTTGTACAAGGAGCTTCCATTTTAATGAAACTAGCCAAGTATGAGCTAAGAAACATGTTAGACCTTGTTAAAATTAAGGCAGTCTTGCATCTGTTTTCCTTAGGAATACCTGTATGGGAAAGATACTAATTACCTGACATACAACGACTTCATCAACAAGGAGTTAGTCCTGTTCTCAAACTCGGATAATGAAAGATCAATCCCATCACTGGTTGATGGTAAGTAATTTCAAGGTAGTGGTTCTGTATAGTATATTTCCCCCAGTTTAACGAATGGCGTTTTTTGTCATATCATCAGAATCAGGGTAACTCGCTGAGTTTTCTGGGTTGGTGTTCTAAACTCAAGTTCCCACTGCCCAAGTTTTTTAATCTTTTGGATTAAATATCTTGTCAATTCTGTAGTATGTTATCTCAAAAAATTAACTCTTGTGCAGAATGTTTAGGTCTATAAGTAATTATTAGTTTCTACAGAGTGGAAGCGAAGCAAAATGTCTGTTCTAAACACAAGGTCTTTTTCTGTACAGGTTTGAAGCCAGGTCAAAGGAAAGTTCTGTTCACGTGTTTCAAAAGAAACGATAAGCGGGAGGTGAAGGTTGCTCAGCTGGCTGGTTCTGTAGCTGAGATGTCCTCATACCATCATGGTGAAGTAAGAAAGTGTACTCATTGTGCAAAATACTTTAAAAAAAAAAAATAAATAAGGCAAAAAAGAGCCCTTGTTCCACTTGACAGTTAACATGCCTCTACTGCAGAATTAGATCTTTGAGTATAAACACCAGAGTAAAGCGTCCATATATCATATATCAGTTGGTCTGCTTTTAATTCCTCAATTATTAATTTAATGAGATAGGCAGACTGACCAATCTTACCTATACCTTATGGGAGTATGTTTCATTCAAGAAAGCGGAACAAGAAAAACCTGCTTTACTTGCAGTAGGTTTAGGAAGATGTTAAATAAAGCTTTTACCATGGTAAGGAGAAGTTAAAGACTAAAACAAGCTTCCTTTAGGAATCTCATAGAACCTTTCATCAGAGGTTCCAAGTCCAGGCAGGTAGCAGTATGCTGCAGGTCATTGGAATGTATTTATCCAGACTTAGATGGTCTTGGGAGTCAATGGTTGGTAGAATTAAATGACAAACACATTACTGTAGCCTCTTTAAGGCTGGCTTTTCCAAGGTTACCTAATACTTTTTACAAGGAGTAGAAACTGTCCGCTGCAGCAGGTACGCTTGTCTTGGCCAGGAAGAAACGCAGGAGTTCTTGAAAAAGACATGGGAATATATGAGTAGAGGTTACTGTATTGACTAAAAGCTGTTCAGGAGCTTTGTTCTTTCTGTTAGTTGCTGCTATTTTATGTAGCAATAACCAAGTGTGTTTTCAGTGAGAATTCCATTTATTATTCAGTAGTCAAATTTATCTCCTATATCAATTCTGTTCTTGGAGTAAATCTTCCCTTTAGTTTTGTCCTCTCAGGGAAGAATTCTGCAATTTTTAACTGTGACCCTTTATTGCAGGCATCACTGATGATGACCATTATTAACTTAGCTCAGAACTTTGTGGGCAGTAACAACCTCAACTTGCTGCAGCCCATTGGTCAGTTTGGCACAAGGCTGCACGGTGGGAAAGACTCTGCAAGCCCTCGATACATCTTCACAATGCTCAGGTCAGCATTAAAATTCTCTTACTGTCTTAAACATCTTTAGCATGTTACAGGACTCCATTTAACATTGCTTAAAATGAAATATGAATTAATGTTTTGCCTTTAAATCTCTAAACTTGGACCACTTGAATATGAAAGAGTCACAACAAATTTGTGACTTGGATTCTAGATTGGGAGAGGTAAGCTATAGTATTTTATAGTACAGTGCAACATCTGACTTACATAAAGTACAAACTTTGGGGGCCCAATATATTCAGTGGAACCAGCAGACACTGCTGAGATTGCTTAAGATTCATTGAGTGAATGCACAGATAAAACCTAGAAACCTAGTTTCCTAACATAGACGCTGAGGCTGCATGGATAAGTTGGTTGATATGAATAACCCTTAATTATTTGTTTCCTCTAATTTTTGAGGGTGGTTCTTGTGTAACAAGAATTTGGACTGAATTCTCTTTTCCATTCTAGCCCGCTAGCACGGTTGCTGTTCCCACCAATGGATGACAATGTCCTGAAGTTCTTATATGATGACAATCAACGTGTGGAGCCAGAGTGGTACATCCCTATTATTCCAATGGTGCTGATAAATGGGGCAGAAGGGATTGGTACTGGCTGGTCCTGCAAGATCCCCAACTTTGATATCAGGGAAACTGTGAATAATATCCGTCGTCTGATGGATGGAGAAGAGCCTTTGCCAATGGTAACGTATTTCAACCATGTCTTGCTCATTAATTTATTCAGCACACGTTGAAGCATTTGATGCTTTTGTTTTTAAGGACTTGCAAGGACACAAAGCTGAATCCAATGTTCTTTTCTGCTTAGCTTCCTAGTTACAAGAACTTCAAAGGCACAATAGATGAGCTGGGACCTAATCAGTATGTGATAAGTGGTGAAGTGTCTATCCTTGATTCTACAACCATTGAGATCACTGAGCTGCCTGTCAGAACGTGGACGCAGGTAATAAATGCTGAATTTGCCTTAGGAATGTATATTTTGACCTGTAAAGCAAAAAATGGTGATTTGTAGGGTTTTTTTGGAGCTCTTAATCTCCAAGGAAAACATGGGTGGTCTGACTTGGACTCTTTTCTCAGACTTATAAAGAACAAGTTCTGGAGCCAATGCTGAATGGGACTGAGAAGACGCCCCCTCTAATCACAGACTACAAAGAATATCACACAGACACAACGGTGAAGTTTGTAGTGAAGATGAGTGAAGAAAAACTAGCTGAAGCCGAAGCAGTGGGTTTGCATAAAGTCTTCAAACTCCAAACAAATTTAACGTGCAACTCCATGGTATGTAATAGACTGCTGAAGAGAGTTCTCGTTTCAGGTCAAAGACAGCATGTACAGCTGCCTTTACTGCTTCTAATGAGAACATGCTTTCAGTAACCTATTCGCTTTGATTTTTCTGCTACTACTGGTTTTAAATCAGCTTTCTAAATATACCTTTAAAGGGCCCGCTACCAAGCCTGTCTCTTGACCTAAGATGGCGTGGTTTTGTCTGAAAGAGTCAAAGTGATCTGAAATCACTAGGTCCACAGAGACCTCTGTTGTGACAAGGACACTGCCACTGAACGTCTGGACTTTGACAGTGTTTGCAGCTTGGTGGAAGGTGTTTATCCAACAGATAGCTTTAAGATTCAAGTAACTTTTGCCCACTATGTGTTTCTTTTAAGAAATTCAAAATTCTAAAATTGTCTCTGCTGTGTTCAAAAGCTGAAGTAATTTCTGAAATGACACTAAGGCTTTATAATTGCTTAATAAGTCCATTGTGCTATCACATCTGGGTTATAGATGATTTTCAGTCGCTTTGAAAATCAGTTTCATGATCATAACACCTTTGTTCTTTCATCTAGGTTCTTTTTGACCACGTTGGCTTTCTCAAGAAGTACGAGTCTCCCCAGGATATTCTTAAAGAGTTCTTTGAACTGAGGCTCCGATACTATGGTTTGAGAAAAGAATGGCTTATTGGAATGCTAAGTGCCGAGTCTGCAAAACTGAGCAACCAGGCTCGTTTCATCCTGGAGAAAATAGATGGAAAAATAGTGATTGGTATGCATTGCTCTTGGTTCTTTGGTTTAAGAAGCTGGTAGAAGAGCTAGGTGCTCCCTTGAGTTCTGTCAGCACCCTCTCAGCCCCAGCCTGGCTCTTCACAAAACACACCACAGCTTATCTTGCTGTTCCAGTAACATGTAAGAGGAAAATGCTTGGCAGAGGTCCTGCATCTATAGGGCATTTATGTACATGTTAATTAAAGTAGGGTGCTCATACAGCTTTCCTACTGTGTGTTTGACGCTATTTTGAAAGGCGAAATATTTTTTTTTAATACTTTAGCAAATACTCCTATCTGTTTCTGGCTCAGTAGGAACAAGAGTTAAGTACTAGTAGGGTTAGAAAGGGTTGTCTGTCTGTCTGGGTGTTTTGTTCAAATGCATACTTGAGAGCCCATATCTTTTCTGTGTTATCTTTGAACCTCTGCAAAATATTCTGAATCATGTTCGGTCGATTGTTGTTTCAAAGTTAGAAGACACTCAAGCTAGCAGCATCTGAGAATCATGAGCTAGAAAAGAAACAGATCTTTGTTTCCAGCATTCAAACTTTTCAATCAACTTTTCCACCTCAGTCTAAAAGGCAGTCTGTATTTCACTTGCATTTATGGAGGACGCAGCTAGACAAAGTGTCATAAGATGCTTTGTGGTTTGTGTCTGAAGGCAGCCCAATGATCCCAACAGTCTGTGTCTGTTTGACTTGACTGAGGAGGAAAAATAATTCCCTTGAAATGCATTTTCTTGGCTTTTTGTAATAAGCAGTTCCAAGGCTGACAGAGCTGGTTTCATTTGTGTTTGTGTCTCATGGTTGATTGCTTGTGATACATTAAAGAGCAAAAAATTCCAGCTGAAGCATTTCCATTGGTTGGAACATTTATAGAATAAATTTCCCAGGTGATGTCTAATGAGGTGCAAGCTCTACCGAAGCCTTGGAGTCATATCAGGTTTTTTTCCTCCACCTGCCTGCCTATTATCATAAAAGCATTCTGATACCATCACACTTTGTTTTTTTTGAAATTCAAAAACTAAGGGCTAGGGAAATGCATGTATGGAAATGAAGGAGAAAATATTTAAAGTGCTCTGGCAGGTGTTCCTGACGAGTACAGGAGCAATGCCGAGCTAACAAATCACCTGCTAAGTAGGAACTTTTTTGATGTTATTTTAGGCTCTACCACGTCCCACCTCTTGATGAGGAAAGGCTATTTTAGATCTCTATAAGAAGCTGAGCTGTTACAACCATAGGATCCAAAACTTTTAAAGCTCCTCTGGCTTTCCTACCAGTGATTTGTAGTGGTTACTAACTGACAATTCTGAAATGTCTGTTCATAGAAAACAAACCCAAGAAAGAGTTAATTCAAGTTCTTATCCAGAGAGGCTATGAATCTGATCCGGTGAAGGCTTGGAAGGAATTGCAAAACAAGGTAATACATCTTTCATCCTCTAAAGTGATCAGAGATGGGGGACAGTCCAGAAGATTCAGAATTCATAGGAAGAAGGTTGAGTTGTGGTAGCAGCTGAGGCTTTCAGAAGCTATAACTTCACCTGTATCCATTTCTGAATTGTCCTAGAAGAGTCTAGTGCACCATAAGCACATAGAACACCTGCGATTCAATGAGATTTAATCAGTAGTCCTACCATTGTACGTAGCTATATTTGTTGCCAATACTTTTTTTCACATTCAGGAGGAAGAAGAAGAAGAAGAAGAGGATGAGAGCAACAAAGAATCAGCTGCAGCTACCGGACCAGATTTCAACTATCTACTGAACATGCCCCTCTGGTATTTGACTAAAGAGAAGAAAGATGAGCTCTGTAAGCAGAGAGATAACAAAGTACGTTCCTTCCTTTTCTTATAAAAGCATGGTATTATATTTTTATGGTGGATTAAACTATGTGACTCATTCTCAACTGTGGTTCATTTTAGGAAAAGGAGCTGGAAAACCTGAAGTGCAAGAGTCCCTGTGACCTGTGGAAAGAAGACCTTGCTGCCTTCGTTGAAGAACTTGATGTATGCTAATGTTCAGTGTAGTCTTACCAGCAACTTCAGTGTTATCCTGCAAAGGCTGTGTTTTGTTTTTACTTTCTTTAGTATGTTGTTTGTTCTGTATTCTGATGGTTGTGTTGTTTTATGCTCAATTCTGCAGGCAGTAGAAGCCAAGCAAATGCAGGATGAGATGGCAGGGATAGCTGGCAAACCTTTAAAGGTAAAAGGAGGGAAAACAAAAGTGAAGAAGGCACAGCTGCCAGAAGTAATGCCATCACCTCATGGCATAAGGGTTGTTCCTCGGGTAACTGCAGAAATGAAGGCGGATGCAGAGAAGAGAGCTAAAAAGAAAGTAAAGGTAAAAAGTTCCAAATGCTTAATCTTTTATTACATCCTCTTCAATACAGAAGGCAGTCCTAAAGAAATACAAGTTCTTTTTGGTTGAATTTGTCCTAATGAAGCAGTCACTGTCTACCTTCTGGGAGAGGAACAGAATTTTAGGATATGGGACACACTGTAAACGGATGTTTCTCAGTCTAAAGGAGAACAGGCTCACTAACATCAGGAGATGGCTTAAAAGGAGATCTCTTGGTAACAGCATATATTGCTGTCAGATGGGCTGCAGAGGTGGCTTAGAAATGAAGAAGCAGATACAAGTAAGGCTGTTCTAGGTGTGTTGGGGATTTTATAAATCCTTTAGCAGGCAGGAAATATGGGTAGTAATTCTCTACTCTAGAACAGCCTTTGCATTTCTCATAATGCTTTCAGCCACTTCATGCCATTGTTCTCGTTATCATGGAGATAAAGATTTAATTCTTTTACAGGGCTACTTGAAATTATGCCATTCGGCCATTTGCAGCCTAGAAAATGAAAATATCCCTACACCTGTTTTGACCTGTAAGCCAGACACATTGCTCCTTTCCTACAGATGGTTCCATCCAACCTTTTTTTTCCGATTAATTTGCCTTGTTGATTTAACCCACCCTGTTTAAAATCTGCATCCTCAATACACCCTAGAGCCTCGTGGGCTGTCAGCACACAAAGGCGGTACCAAAGCACACTCAGGTGTGGGGACAAAGTTCCTGTTTTTGTTAATGTTGGATTTTGTGTTTTCAGTCACTTGATCCGGGGTTTGTGTCTGATTTTGGCCGTAATCTATTTTACACACAGTTTGTTTCACAAACTCAAGATTTCTTGTACTGCTAACTTTTGTACATCTAAAATAAGCTGTCCCCTTTCTGCGTTGCTCTCTACATTTCTTCAAATTGTGTGAGTTAACTCACTACCTATTTGATATCTGCTTTTATCTTCAGAGTGAAAAGAGTGAATTAGATGAAAATCAAGAAGGAAATTCATCAGGGGACAAGGAGTCTTCAAGCCTTAAGCAAAGAATAGCGCAGAAGCGTAATGTTGTTCAAGGTAAATACTTTTTTGTGTTATTCCATCAATGGAAAGTGAGGGGAAAGTTTGTCAGTTTGGTTATCTGACCTCTTCCTGAAGTGGTGAGTGACATCTAGGACTGGTACGTTTGGAAAAACTGGGTGAGAAACAAAGTGATTCTGGATAACAGTCAAGCTGGTGACATGATTATTGTTTTTCTGCAAAATTATTGTTTATTGATTATTGTTTTTATTTTGACATTTAAGCCAGAATCCTCTGAGTTTATTGACATATTTCTAAGTTGAGCTTGAGCTACTGATCCTGAAGCACATATGGAGGTCTGCTGGTTCATCCTGCCTCCCGATATTTTTCAGGTACCAAGAGACAGGCCACTCTGCCATTTAAGCCAGTAAAGAAAACGAAGAAACGAAACCCTTGGTCTGACTCAGGGTCTGATTCAGAGTCTGATGATTTCGAAGTGGTTCCTCAAAGAGAGAGAGTGGTTCGCCAAGCAGCAGGTGAGTGAAGACACAAATGTAGAAGAGGAGCAGTCTGTGGAGGAGAAAATTGAACAGACTGTTTAGAGAGCTCCCAGAGTCTGAGATCTCAGCCAAAAGTAGTTTATAAAGGCTTATTTTACTCCATGTAACAACAAAGTACTTCTACTATTTGAGCAGATTTTCACAATGACATTATTTCAAGGAAAAGCAGAAGTGGACAAGTAGAGAAAATCAGGTTATTGATTTTAATTATGCAACTGTCTTAGCAAATCAAACGTGCTGTTGGCAAGTGTGCTCAGAACACACTTGCAGCTTGGAGTCTTCTCACTGTCAGTCTCAATATCCACTTGTTTTTATTTGCATCTCTATTTTTAATAACTGCATCTAAAATATTGGAAAGGGAACCAAGCTGAATATTACCAACTGTGTAAAATAATACATCTGTGTTATTTCATCAGCCAAAATCAAGCCCATGATCTCTTCGGACTCGGATGAAAATTTCATCAGCTCAGATGAGGAGTCTGAATTTCAGGGGCACAGTGAAGGCAGTAGTGAATCAGATACGAACTCAAAAGAGAAACCTGCTCCCAAGCCCCGAGCTGCCCCGAAGTGAGTATTTCTCCACATAATTGCTGACAATTAGTTGTGCTTGTGGTGTTAATGTTACGTAGTAATAGTTTTTTCTTCAATGCACCTGTTTAGTGCATCATAAGTTAAAAAATACTTGGGGTTTTGTATTCTAGGGAAACCAGTGAAAAAACAGCTAAAGCTCCCAAGCAAAAGTCAGTAAAAGGTGATATCCCTGGTGAGTACAAACCCTTCTGAGCCTTGTTGATTTTCCTAAAACCTTATGAGAGTACTCTGGATGCTCCAACCAGTGCTTAATGCTGACAAAGGCAGATGTTAGTCACGTTATGCAAAGAACTTTGATGCTGGGGTGCAAGCCCGTTTTACTGGACAAGGCTTTTTGTCTGGTTCTGACTTGAATTTGTGATTAATCCAGTTTTATTAGTTGTTACAAAGTTGCATACAGTTATTCTGCTCTAATGTTTTAGCCAGACAGAATAGATAATTTAACTGTTTCAGGCTTACTTTCTTCTTTCTCTGTTCAGTCAAAGGCCAAGCTGTTGCTGATGAGAATGTGAGTCAAGCTCCTGCAGGTCCTTCTGTCTCCATACCTCCCAGTAAGGCTGTACCCAAAAAACCTGCTGCAACTAAGAAGGCCAGTGCTGCTAAGGGTAAGGAGAAGTTGAGTCTTTCAGAGCTACATAATCATGTAAAGGTATTTTTTAGATACCTCTTATTCCTGTGAGAAACAACTCTAAGTGGTATCTGGAAGCGTTTAGAGGACTGAATAGCTTGAGTTTTAATTTCAGAGAAGATCTGAGGTTTGTGGTGAAGGCTGCCTAATTGTTGTCACTTCTTTAGAAGCTTGTTTCCAAACATGACGTTTTATAGTTCATCTCGGACATGCTTGAAAGGAGTAAGCTCTAGTTTGGGAACAGGAAAAGTAAATGCTTCCTTTAGTGCTACGTAATACTCAGCAGAAATAATCTGAGTGGAATTTGCCCTGCCGTCAACATTCTCTATGTCTTTTAGGGAAAAAAGCTACCTGGCAGCTCGCTTTCCAGGAAGAAGAAAAGCTTCTTTGGGGTAGCTTGGTCTGTTTAGTGCTGATTCAGACTTCAGTCGAGGGCATTTGAGTCAGGTTTTGTGAATTTAGACACCTAGAGTCTTTGACAGACTTCGAAAGCTGTTTTGCATATTCCGTTACTTGCTGGTTTTGATCGCAGCAGTAAAGCAATGCCTTACTTCACAGCAAAATAGCTGCTTTTTCCACTTCCGATTTCAGAGAAAGCCTGTTGTCATTCAGCAGTGGCTTGCTCATTTCATCTGAGCTTAGAGACACGCTTCAAGATGCTGTTAAAAATGTCAAAACAAGGATAAGAAAGAACTCAACAAATAACTGTTTAGTGTAGACGGTACAGTCCTTCCCTGTGCCAAAGCGTTGAAGGCATAAGACTGGCTACACAGCCGTGAGGCTTCAGAATTTGCAGGTCCAAAATGGTCTGTATATTGCATTGGGTACATTTTAATGTGATCCTCTAAATGTAGAGGAGCTAAGGAAGGAGATAAACAACCTCGTTTCTCATAATCTTGGTAAATAGCTGTCTTTCTAGAAAATGATGCTTCAAAATGAGATGACCTGCATGCTGACCTTGCAGCACAGTGCAGAGCCGTATTTGCTTAGGAAGGAAGATTTGTGCACGAGAAGAGAAGCAGCAAAACAAAAGTTTAAAGGCAGAATTCTGTTTCAGATAACCAGCCGTCCATCATGGATATCCTAGCCAAGAAAAAGGCTGTGCCAAAATCCAGCAAGACAGCAGTGAAGGAGGAGCCTCTGGATTCGGATGCTAGAGCAGCGGACGTCAAGAAGCCTGGTCCGACCAAGGGGCGGAAACTTACCAAAAGGCAGCCGAGTTCCTCAGATTCGGATTCAGATTTTGGTGTGAAGCCTTCCAAATCAGTTGCAGCAAAGGTTTGTATTCTACCACACATTAGTGCCAAGGGGGTACAAGAGTCTGGTGTCAGTTATTCTGGCAGAAAAATTATGGTGGAAGTAAAACCTCCAGTGCAACACCCCTTTTCATTACTGGATGGGGGGGAGATGGGTAAGAAAGGGAAGGAAGTCAGGCAGAAATACTCGTCCCAGATTGTTGGTTTGATCTCATCAGCCTGAACAACAGCCCTACCTGTGACACGGAGGTGTGTTTTATGCTAATTGGATGTTAACCTGTTTATGCTCAGGTTCATGATTCACTTCTCAACTATGCTTTCCCTCCAGAAACCCAAGCAGGAAGACAGTGACAGTTTTACTGCTGAACTAACTGCTCGCGCAGACAGTCCCACAGAAGCCGCACCCCGTGCCAGGCCAGGACGTCTCAAGAAGCCTGTCCAATACTTGGAGTCATCTGATGACGACATGTTTTGAATTTTTATGAAGTTTTTAAACTATTGATCTATGAAGTTTCTTTCAGCAGAGCCCTTAACAAGCTCTCACCGAAGATCATCTCAGACTAGGAAGTCTTTTTCAATGAATTTAAGCTTGTCTAAGAATGTTTAATACAAGTGAATACAGATCTATTTTTTTATTTTTTTTTTAATTCAGACTTGTTTAAATAGGAACACCCACCCTTTCTCACAGTGATGTGCCCAGCCAGTGCTGATGTGCTTCCCTTTTACCCATTAGCTAGCTGGAAGGTCCGGGTGAAATCTTTTGACTCTTTGTGGTCATTTAATATCAAGGCAGATGTTTGTATATTTCAAGTCCTGTCAATTACGCTTGCCTAGATTATTCTCTATCCTAATTATATATCATCTTTAGATATCTTAAAAACTAACACGAAAACTTTTAACTTCACTTACACAGAGACTTAGCTGTGAGGTGCAGGTATATAGAACTCCAAGCTAGTGTTTTTCTTAGTCTTTTATGTCTGTGCAAGCCCCTGTTGCTCAACTTCTGCCATGTTGAGTTTTAGCCTTTGCTTTTTTTTCACTTCAGATTTGGTAACGGAGGTTTGTGCAGACTTGTCTCCACACTGTGCTCAGTGTTGGCAGTTTTATCTTCTGCCCTGCTGCCAAAACCCTGCGTTCAGCTAGTTCAGCCCAGAGGTCATCCTTAGGTAAGAGGCGCTGGTGCCTGCCAATGTCTTGTGCCATTAGCCGGGTGTCTCTTGAGGTGCCAGCTGTTGGCGAGGAGGGGAGCTCAGCAGCAGCTGGAGAGACAACTCTTTGTCATCCGGGAGTCTTTGATGAAGGCAAGCAGGCTCGTTATTCCAACGTACACATTGCAAAGCAGCAGGTTCCCCTGCCCTGGACTCCTCTGCTGCTGTATTTGGCACTACAACAGGCTGCGGTGCAGAACGGGCACTCCACAGCGGGAAGCTTCTCCTGCCACCTCCTTCCTGGGCACAGAGGGCTTCCCCTGAGCACCTACAAGTGCAGTCCCCTGCCTGCTGGAGCCCCTTTGTCACCTCCCTGCCCTTGGGCGTGGAAGGTGTCCACCACTTGATTCCCCCCAGCTTCTGCTGAGGAAGACGTCGTCCCCTCAGCTGTATTTCAGGGGGGTAGAGCTCGTCGTGATTTCTTCCTCATGGAGCCATTTCTATGGCACTGAGTGTTTGTTTTGTGACCCTGTAAATATTTTCTGTGTTTGTTGTTAAGCCGTCCTTTTAACTATTTACGTAATAAAAGATTTTTTTTTACTTGAGCTTTGTTCAATAAAAGGAGTTGTCCGTTCCTGTCTGTTCTCCCAGCACTGAGCTCTCCTGTCCCTGGGGCATGGCGTGCTGCTGGAGCAGAGGGCTTGGGGAGAATCATTTGGGTTGGAAAAAGCACTTTCTGGGGTCATTGTTCCCTGAGGGCAGAATGCACCACTTGTCATTAACCCTTCTTGAGTGATTCAACAGCCAGAGGGGAAGGGGTGCAGCCTTCCCTGCTCTCCTGCCCCTGAGCAGATCAGCACCTACCCTTGTGTCATCTGCAAATCTGGAGTTGTGCTGTCACCCCCAGCCAGGAGCTGCGTGCAGTGCATGTCTCTGACCAGAAAGGAGGTGAGAGAGGTGCTGAGGAGCCGCAGCATGGCCTTGTCCCCAGCGGGATGGTGACGGTGACGTGCTGCTGCCAACCGCTGCGGCAGGGCAGGCGGTGACTGGTGACAGCGCACCCGGATTGCAGCCGGCACCGCTTCTGCTTTCCCCTGGGGTGCCCACGGGGAGCTGCTGCTCCTGCTCCCTGGGTGCTGCTGCATGGAAGCCCCTCAACCAGGCCCCCTACGGGAGTGGGGCTGGGGGTCTCCCCCCCCCCAAAACACCTTCCCCTCTTCAGTTGCTGCGCCCCACCGGGGGCGATGCCTGCGGCTGGCTCAGGTGGGTGCTGCCCAGGCTCCTTCCTGCCAGTCCCTCGCCAGGACGCTGCGGCTTTGCAAAGCCTCCGACCACCGCCTCGGCTCTGCAGCTGAGGTTTTTCAAGCGAAAAATTCGTGGCAGTACCCAAGTGGCAGAGCCCGAGTGCCGCAGGTTCTGCTTCAGCAAGGCACCGGCGCTGCTGCAGGTGCGCCCAGGCTGAAGTTTCGGAAACGCTCAGCCCTCCGGAGCTGGTTTTTGCTCTCGAGGGCTGTGCTCCCCCTGAACAGGCTCTCTGGGTGGGAGCACAAGCACAGCAGGATTTGCAGCCCCCCCTCCATGCCATGCACCCCCAGTGGGCTCTGTTCCAGCTGAGGCCGGCTGCGGGCACACTGGGTCTGTCTGTGGGCGCCTCGCGTGCGTTCTGCCACGGCGGGTGGGGAGGAAGCAGGCGCTGGGTGCCTTGCGGCCAGCAGCAGCTTGCGTCCTGCGAGGTGGGGACAAGGGCTCCAAATCCACCAGCACAGAGCTCGTCCATGAGAGCACCCTGAGAGCATCGTGCACGAGGCTGAAATAGGGGCGATGTGGGGCTGCCAGCACGCAGCTCACTGCTGGTGGCTCCTGGGCTGGCACCGAGGGACAAAGGACCTCGTGCCGTGCCGCCCGTGTTGCCCCACGTCCCACCCCCGGTGATTTACGCACCAAGGGGGTGCTACTGGTGCAGGAGCAGCTGCCAAACCCGGTGCCCTCCCCGTCTCCACCGGCCACCGAGCAGCCGCCGGGCGCGGGGCACCATCGATGCCACCGAGGTGCTTTGCTGGAACCCAGTCAAGTGTGGAAAGCGCCGTCAGATTTTCCACTGCTGGGCTCTGGAGAGCGTCTCCGGCGCGTCCCCGCCGAGGGGCTGTGCTATTTACAGCTCCTCGCTGCGAGGCTCGGCCGCACGGCAAACGGGGCCGTGTCTGTAGCTGCCCCGCTAACCCCGGTGTCACCCCAAATGTGTCCGGAGAGCTGTGCGTGCGCAAACGGTGTGTGCGCTATCGGGTCTCCATCCCAAAACGTCCTTTTTTTGGGGTGGAGAGGAGGTGTGGGATGCTGAGCGCTGTGTGCAGGACTCTGCGGTCACCGACCCACCACAGGACCCCCCCCACCAAGGGGTGAGGGGGTCCCCAGGGTGAATTGCATCAACCTGGGCTCTGCTGCTCTCACTGGAAGGGGAAACTGAGGCACGGGTGAAGGATGCGGCTGCCCCTTGGGCACGGCTGCTGCACCCTGGCCTGGGTGGGGAGGAGATGCCAGCACCGGGGAGTGAGGGGTGCTTTTTTTGGGGGGGGGGGGAGCTCACTGGAGCAAATCAGCACCTTGACATTTGGGGTGCCCAAAGCACAGGGGGTTTCTGCTTGGGGGAAGCCTCTGCCCCCCCCCACACCGTGCTGCACCCCGGGCTGCCGCTGTCCATCCTTTGTCCTTGGGGGCCCCCCCCACCAGCAGAACCGAGCCCTTCCCTCCCCTCCGGGTGCCCCTGCGGCCGCTCGGTCTCTTTAAAAGGACTCCAGGCGTGGCTGCGGGGCTGTCATCCTGTCCCTGCTGGACCAGGGACCGGACAGCCCCGGACAGCCCCGGACAGCCCCGGACAGCCCCGGACACTGCGCTGCGGGCGAGCGGGGACCGCAGCCACCACGGGACCGCAGGTACCAGGGCTGACCCTGTTGGGTTGGGGGGCTCACAAAAAGAAAGGGAGAACAAGGGATGGGGACCCCAATAGTCCCTGACCCTACTGGTGTCCTTACTGGGGGAGCAAGGAGAAGCTTGGGGACATTTGGGGACATTTGTGCCACCGGTGGGCTGGCACTGGACGAACACCCTGATAGGGGATGGGGGCTCGGTGGTGACTTGGGGAGGGCGCCGAGCACCCCGGGGGGAGGCTGCGTGCCTGCTGGGGGGGGTCCGTCCCCCATGGGCACGGTGCCCCTGTTCCCCGGTGCTGACCCCCGGTCCCGCAGCGCGGCCATGGGCGAGTGGGGCTTCCTGAGCTCGCTGCTGGACGCGGTGCAGGAGCACTCGCCCATGGTGGGCCGCTTCTGGCTGGTGGTGATGCTCCTCTTCCGCATCCTGGTGCTGGCCACGGTGGGCAGCGACGTCTTCGAGGACGAGCAGGAGGAATTCGTCTGCAACACCCAGCAGCCGGGCTGCAAGCCGGTGTGCTACGACGCCGCCTTCCCCATCTCCCACTACCGCTTCCTCGTCTTCCACGTCGTGGTGCTCTCGGCGCCCGCCGCCCTCTTCGTCATCTTCGCCGTGCACCAAGCGGCCAAACCGGGGCGCGGGGGGACCCCGGGGGACCGTGCCCGTCGCCTGCAGGTTTTCTACGTGGGCAGCGTGGTGGCTCGCATCGCGGCCGAGCTGGGCTTCCTGCTGGGCCAGGCGCTGCTCTACGGTTTTCGGGTGCAGCCCCTCTTCGTGTGCCGCAGCCGGCCCTGCCCGCACCGCGTCGACTGCTTCGTCTCCCGGCCCACTGAAAAAACCGTCTTCATCCACTTCTACTTCGTGGTGGCTTGGTGTCGGCGCTGCTCAGCCTGGCCGAGCTCGCCCACCTCCTGCGTAAGAGCCGTGAGCCCCGAGCCCCCCGAAGCCCCCGGCCAGGGGAGCGCGCACCGGCCCCCGGGCAGCCGGCGGGGGTCCCGGAGGAGCCGTGCCCCCCGCCACGAGGAGCCCTGGCCGTGTAGCTTGGTTGGGGGGGGAGAGGGGGATGCCATCGCTGGCACGAATTGGGGCCGTTCTCAGCCGTGGCGGTGGTGGGGAAGCGGCTGCACCGTGCCCCCCCCGGTGCCCCCCGCCCCCCGGTTCCTGTTGTGGGCGGCGGATGGGCCTCACCCGGAGGCTGCTGGAAAGAAAAACGGACAAAAAGGAAAACAAACAGGTCCCTGACCCCCCCCTGCTGACGCCCCCCCCCGTCCAAATCCCAAAGTCCTGCTCTGGCCACGTGCCACGAGTGCGCCGGGGCTGGCCCCTGGCACATTGGGGGGGGGGGACGGGCACGGCTTTTTGGGTGCCCAAAGGACTTCCCCAGCCCAAATTTTGGGGCCAGACAAGGCTAAGGAGGGCAGATGCCCCCCCCCACCCTACCCCACAGTGAGGCTACACCAAGACTGTGACACCCCCAACCCAAATTCCCCCCCCAGATGCCCCCATATCAAGAACGAGCCAGGCACTAGAATAAATAAACTTTATTCTGTAGAATAAATAAACTTTATTCTGGAGCCAGTCCCCCCCCATCCCCGCGTCCTCCCCGTGCCGGCCGGGCCGGGTCCCGCTCCCCATGGGGGCGAGGACCCCGCAGCCCCCGCCCCACCCTGGGGGGGGGAGGCCAGGGCAGGGTCCCACCCGGCCCCCCCCGACTCTAAAACCACTAAAATCTCAACACAACAACGAAAAAAAAAAAAAATTAATAATAATAAATCGTGTGCCCTCCCCCCCCTTCGCCCTCCCAGCCCCCTCCCCGGCAGCGCCCGCCGTGCCCCCTCCACCTGCACAGGCCTAAAAACCCCTCCAAACTTTTACAAAGGTTTTAAAACGTATTTATAGATATTTATAGATATTTATATATATATACTTTGCTTTCTTTCTCTTTTAAATGACTCTGCTTCCTCGGCGTGCGGGGTCTGGCCGGGTCCCCCCCCCCGCCGGACTGGGACGGGACGGGGGCGGTGGCTCTGTGGTCGCGATCCCGTTTGTGCTGGTGCTGGTGGGGCCGGGGGATAGGGGGGTCGGGGGGGGGGGGGGTCCCGGGGGTCGTGGCTGAGCCCCCGGGGTGTGTTTGGGGGGGTCCCCATGCCCCTGAAATGTAACTCAACCGAAGCACTGCGCAGCCCCCCCGGGGCTGGAGAGGGCCAGGGGTGGGCGCTGCTCCCCCCGCTGGGTCCGGTCCGGTTGGGGAAAAGGGGTTTGGGGTTGGGGGGGGTCCCGAGGCTGTGCCGGCTCTTTGGGGGGGGCTGCGAGGGAGTCCGCCCCCACTTGGGGGGGGCTGCAGCCTGAGCCCGGGGAGCTGGGCACCCCCCCGCCCTGCTGCTCCCACCCTCAAATTGTGCCGGCGGCCGGGCTCTGTCCTGGTGCGCGCCGGGCGCGGGTCACGGCGAGTGCGTGGCCGGGCTGCTGCGGTTGGAGCTGGGCGAGAGGCTGGGGCTGCAGCTGCCCGGGGGGGGCCCCAGGCTGCCTGCTCGGGGGCTGCCCGGCTGCCCCCCCAGAGTGTCCATGCCCTCCGAGTTCTCCAGCATCTCCTGGATGAGCGGCGGCATCGAGCCGGGGATCTCCATCTTCAGCGTGATCACCCGTTCGGCGCCTGCGGGGTGATGGGTGGGGGGTTAGGGGGTGGTGGCACCCCCCCAAAACTGGGACCCCCAAAGCAGCACCTCTGAATGGGCAACCCCAAACCTGCAACCCCAAGCTGGTACCTCCCAGTCTGGTACCCAAAAACTGGAACCCCCACAAACCAGCACCTCTGAATGGGCACCCCCAAACCAGCACCCCCAAAGCAGCAACTTCAAATGGGCACCCCCAAACCTGCAACCCCAAACTGGCACCCCCAAACCAGCTCCTCTAAAGCAACACCTCTGAACAGGCACCCCCAAATCCACAACCCCAGTCTGGCACCCCCAAACTGGAACCCCCAAAGCAGCACCTCCAAATGGGCACCCCCAAACCTGCAACCCCAAACTGGGACCCCCAAAGCAGCACCCCCAAAACAGCAACCCTAAACCTGCCCCTCTGAAGTGGTACCTCTTTGGGTTGCCCCCAAAACCTGCAACCCTGAACTGCCACCCCCATACTGGCACCCCCAAAATAGCAACTCCAAACCCGGCACCCCCACGGTGCCACCCCCCACACCGCTCCTCTCCCCCCCCCCAGCAGCTCCAGGGCAGAAGGGACTTGGGGACACGTCCCCAGGGGATGCTGTGGGGGGGACCCCAGAGGCTGCTGCGCCCTGGGGAAGGACGAGTGACCCCTCCCCAAAATGCTGAGCCCCAGGGATGCTCCCCCTGAGGACACCAAGCCCCAGCTGGGTGCTGCCCCCCCCCCCCTCCCCAGCGCTCACCCTTGGCGCTGATGCTGCGGAGATCGGTGATCTTCATCAGCATCTTGGGGAACATGTGGGGCTTGTTGGGCCTCCTCTTCCTCACGTAGATCTTCAGCGCCTCCAGCAGCGGCTCCTGCAGCTTGTCCACTTTGTCGGGCTGCTCCAGGTCCTGGCGGTCTGGGTGGAGGGGGAGCAGAGGTTACGAGGGGGGGGCCTCCAATACAGGGGTCCGGATGTGTCCCAGCTCCCCCAGCAGAGCACCGACGGGTAGGTCAGCAATTTGGGGAGGGGGCTGGCTTGTTTCTGTAGGGTCTCTCCTGCACAGCTTTGGGTCTGGGGGCACGGTGGGCACCCCCGCAGCCCCCCCTTTCACCCCTCCAAGGGGGTACCCACCTCCGCAGATGAGGCAGATGGCGCTGAGCAGCCCCGTCTCGGCGTCGTCCATCTCCAGGGGCAGCAGCTGGTTGGCAAAGGCGAAGACGAGGTCGGTGAGGGGCCCGAAGCCGGCGTTGTGCATCTGCGTGCGGTTCAGCGTCAGCCCGTCCGAGAAGGTCATGGTGTCCTGCTCCGGCGTGTAGCGCGTGCAGATCCGCAGGATCTGGGGGGAAAGTCGGGGATTTAGGGTGGAGGGAAAGGGGCGAGGAGCCGGGCGGGGGGGGTGCTCAGCGCCTTGCGGGGCACCGTGCGCCCTCCGTGCTCCCCATCCCGTCCCCCGGCGCCTTGCGGGCACCGTGCGCCCTCCCCGCTGCCCCGTCCCCGTCCCCAATCCCCCGTCCCCGTCCCCGCTCTCACCAGGATGTCGAGGCAGGCGGCTTTGAGGAGGGTGATCTGGTCGGCGATGGTGAGCGTGGTGAAGCCGGGGAGCTGCTTGGCGAACTCCACCGTCTTGATGATGCACTTGGTGGACAGCTCGCTGAACTTATCCCACAGGTCGATGTCCAGGGACACCCGCTGCTCCGAGCTGTTGTTCTGCGGGACCGCCGCGGGGAGGGCAGATTAGGGGGCGAGGGGGTGTCCTATGGGGGGGTGGTCCCAGCTCCCCCAGCCCCTCCCCGCGGCGGCACTCACCGTAGTGTATTTGCCGAGCTGGCACAGGGCGGGGAAGGTCTCCTGGTGGGCTTTGCGCACCTTCTCCACCAGCTCCTCCACCTCGGGCGTGATGATGTAGCTCTCCGAGCACTCCGCCTTGGGCACGTCCTTCTTCTTCTTGTTCCTGTCGTTGCGGACGGCTGCGGGGATGGATTTTTAGGGTCAGCGCCACCCGCACCCAACCCCGGGACCCCCCCCCATCCGGCCCCCCCATCACCGTTGCCACCCGCCTGCCGGATCCGCCGCTGCTGACAAACGGCCGGTGGTGCGCGGCTTCGCTTTAAAAAAAAAATTAAAAATTAAAATAAAAGGCCTGCAGTCATTAGGAGGCGATTAGGGGCGACACCGCATCCGTCAGGCGTGTGGGGGGGGGGCTGCTGGGGATGGGGGGAGATCGCTCACAGCCATGCAGCGAAATCCAATAAAGCGGAGAGGAGAGGGGGGGCACCAGGGTAACCGGGGAGGGGGAACCGCAGCCGTGACACCGCGTTCATCACCGCAGGCAGCTGGCAGAGGGGGGGGGGACACCCCCTGTAGATGCCATTGGAGCCCCCCCGGGGTGCTGCCCCCCAAGCCCAGCAGTGCCCCCAGCCCCGGGTGGGGGGTCCCCCAGCGGCACGCAGATGGGGCAGGGCTCTGGGGGCGTCCACGGGGGGCCAGGCGAGGCAGCTGCGCCCCCCTCCATGCACAGCCAGCATCGCCCCCCATTTATTAACCCCCCCCCCCCCCCGATGCCGCGGTGTGCGGGGGGGGTGCAGCCGGGCACCATGACAACTGGCACGCAGACGCCAGGAGGCCTCATCGGCGTCATTTATCTCTGACATCATCCATCACGCGTCGCCCAGGCAACGGGCGGGCGCTGACACAGCCCCCGGGGGCTCCCCCCGTGTCCCCCCCCCCCCCAACACCCCTCGCTGGGGGGGACACCAAGGGGGTGGCTGGGATTGCCCACGGCACACAGGGTCCCCCCTGGCTGCATCCAAGAGGGGGATCACCCCATCCCTGTCCCAGTTCCTGGCCCCATCCCAGTCCCTGTCCTCATCCCAGTCCCAGTCCCCATCCCCATCCCCGTCCCCCGTCCCCGTCCCCGTCCCCGTCCCGCCCCGCACTCACACTCCTTGGACATGCCGACTTCGAAGCACTTCTGCAGGCGGCAGTACTGGCACCGGTTGCGCGTCACCTTGTTGATGATGCAGTTCTTGTCCCGGTGGCACGTGTACAACCATGTTCTTCTGGATGCTGCGGCGGAAGAAGCCCTGGGGACCCCCGCAAGGCCCCGTCAGCGCCCGGAGGGGCACAGCACGTGGCTCGGCATGGCACGGCACATGGCATGGCACATGGCATGGCACGGCACATGGCACGGCACATGGCACGGCATGGTGCATGGCAGGGCGCATGGCACGGCGTGGCACAGCGTGGCACGGCATGGCGTGGCACAGCATGGCACGGCATGGCATGGCATGGCACAGCGTGGCACGGGCACGGCGTGGCACAGCGTGGCACAACATGGCACAGCCCCCCCGGGCCACTCGGGTGTGCTCACCTTGCAGCCCTCGCAGGCGCTCACGCCGTAGTGGTACCCCGAGGACTTGTCCTGGCAGACGAAGCAGGGCTTGTAGATTGCGCGGCAAGGGCGGCGGCGAGGGCGGGCTGGGCACGATCTCCTCCGAGCTGGTGCTCTGCGTCTCCACGGCTGCGGGTAAGGAGAAAACGCTCAGGAAAAGGGGACCCCCAAGTTGGGAACCCCCCCCGAAACAGCCCTGCTGTGTCCCCATCCTGCTGGCCGGCCGTGGGGACGGGTCACCGGGGGCCTCCCCAGCTCGGCACGGGGCCGGCGGGAGAGGAGGCGAGCTGGGAAGATGCAACTTGACATTTCCAGGCCACGGAGAGCCGATGTGGAATTCAGGCAGACAAAAAAAAAAAAAAAAAAAAGAAAAAAGGGAAAGACAAAAAAAAAAAAAGAGAGAGAGAAAAACCACATCCCAGGAGCCCCCCGCGCCGCTTTGATCGCGTCTGCAGGGAGCGCGGCAGCCTCGTGGCCCCCCCCCACCCCCAAGCCTTGCACGGGAGGGGCCCGGCGCCGCACACTCGCTCGCACGTGCGGGCACGCACGCGTGCAGGGGGCCGAGGGGGGGCTGCAGGCGTCGCCCACCCCCCGGGATGGGACAGCACCGTCCTCATCCCCACACCCCCCCCGTGTGCTGCAGCAGCCCCGGCTGCGTGCGCCAAATCCTGGTGGCGTGCACCCCGTCGCCTTGGGCACCCCCGGGACCCCCCCGAAACCCCCCCTGGCTGTTGCCGCCGGGGCGGCCAGGCACGGGTTAAGCTCTCCCCGGCTCCTCAGGATGTTTGCGAATGTTTTTCGTCAGGGCCGAGCCAAGTGAACCAGTCAGACAGGATATTAAAGGCCGGGCCCGGCGGGGGAGCCAGCCCCGCGCCCCAGCCCCAGCCGCTGCGCCCACAAAGGGCCCCGCGGCACCGGGGGATCGCCCGGCGGCACCGGGTGCTGTGGGACGGGACTGGGGGGGGGGGACTCAGCGCCACGTGGAATCAGCGTGGGGGGGTCGTGGGAGGTGAGGGGGGGGCTGCACCCCAATGCCACAGATTGGTGGGAAGAGCACAGGTGGGTCCCCAACCCCGGCGCGGCACCAAAAAGCGGGGTCCCGCTGGGTGCCAGCGGCTCAGGGCGCACCACCAAGGTCGGGGGGCGCACGGGGCACCGAGGACAAATGGGGGGGGGCACAAATAGGGGCCGAAGCCACCCAGAAAGCCAGCGTGTGTGTGTGTCCCCCCCCCAGCCACGGCACGGCTCGACCTGGCTGCCGAGGACACGGGGACGCTGCCAGCACCGTGGGGACGCTGCCAGCACCGCAGCGCCGGGGCGGATCACGGCTTCCCCCGGCGCGGGGCTGGGGTGGGGGGGTGGGGGGGCCCCATGGGGGCCAGGGGCTGGGTTCTTGGGGTGTGTGGGGGGGGGTGGAGGTGGAGGGGGGGGGACACGGCCAGGGCTGAGCTTGGCGGGTGGCAGGGAATAAATCCCCGCTGCCACTCGGAGCGGAGCCATGAAGGTGACGGCGCGCGCGGCGTCCATAATTGATCGCCTCTTTTCTATAATTTAAGAACTTCCCGGCGGGTTTGATGGGCTGAGCGCAGGGGAAGGGAGAGGGGGGGGGGGCGAGGTGGGAGCCCCCCCCCCCCCTCCCTGTGTCTGTGTCCCCCCCCCGAAGCACTGCGGGAATCCCCGGCCACCGCCGCCACCGCCACCCGCAACGGGGACACGGCAGCGCCAGCGGGGAGGGGACCACGCGCCCCTCCCTCACTGTGCTGTCAGGCCTTGAAGGGGGGGGGGCAGAGTAAAAAAAAAATAATCCCCCCCCCCCCCAAAAAAAAAGGTGCTGAGCGCACAGGATGGGCGCAACCCCCCCACCTCACTCCCCTAAAGGGGGGGGTGCATGCAGCCAGGAGGGGCTGCTGGGGACACCAGGGTTGTGTCTGTGTCCCCCCCCCCGCCTCCGCTGCCTCCTGAGCACGGGGGGGGCCCGGTTCTTCCCCCCCCCCCCCCCCCAGCAGCAGTAAGAGAGGAAGCGGCCCCAGCTGCTCGCCAGATGCTGCAGCTCCCGAGCATCCCCGGGCGGGTGAAGGCGCCCGCCTCCGCCCCGCGGCCCCCACCGGCCCTGGGGGGCACCCTGAGACCCCCCCCTCATGACACCCCCACCCTGAGACCCCCGCCCCAAGCGTGGGAAAGCGCCCACACGGCCGGACAGACGGACGGACGTCGCGCCCCCATCGCGGGGGTGGGTGTCCGGAGGGGGCACCCGGTGGGGTACGGGGGGCACCGCACAATAAAATTGGGGGGGTCAGGGAGGGTGGGGGGGGGGGGCTCACTGGGTGCCCCCCCCCCTGTGCCATGAGGCTGAGCCCCAAAGTGAGGGGGCCCGGTGGGCGCCCGCCCAGGCTGTCTGCAGATAAGGCTCCCGCATGCCCCAAATTCCTGGGGAAGGGGGGGGGGAAAAGGGGGGGGGCAGGAGCTGCAGGGTGCCCAGCCCCAGGCACTGGGGGGGCCCAGTTCTCCCAGTAACCCCCCCCACCCCAGTACCGGGGTGCCCCCCACCCTGTGCCACCGGCCGTCCCTGCTCACCAAGGTGACAGCGGGGGCCACCCCACACCCATGGGGCCCTATAACCCCCCCCCCCCCAAAACACGGCCCCCCCCAGCAGGACACAGCCCCGAGGTGCCCCCCCCCCGCACCCTGGGGACCCTCCTCGTGCCTCAGTTTCCCCGCCAGCGCCATGGCCCCGTGCCAAGCAGACGGTGCCGGGGCCAACCCCAGCCCTGGGGGAAACTGAGGCACAGCCTGGCTGCCCCCCCCCCCCCCTTTTAATTGTCCCCCCCCCCCCATGGCACCGCGGGCTGGGGACACCTCGGTGACGTCGGGAACGGGGCATCCAGCCAGGGATCCCCGCCAGCACCCGCTGCCCACGGGGTCAGGGTCACGGTGACCAAAGCCCGGAGATGCCCCCGGGGCCGGCAGTGGTCACGGTGCTGGGGGGGGGCCAAAGGGGGGGGGTTGGGGGGGGCACCACAGCCTCACGGTGCTGCCGGCACCGCCACGCAAAACCAGGGGGGGAAAAGAGGGGATGGGACCCTCCCCCCCATAAGGGGGATCAGGAGATGGGGACGCCCTGAGTGCTCCGGGGGGGCCCTAATGGTGGCCCCCCCCCCAGCCCAGAAAATGTGTGCCGGGAGCCCCCCCCAGCCCCGGCCCCCGCGGCAGCCCCGGCTGCAGACAAAGGCCCCCTCGCGCCGCGCTCGCTCGCCGCCGATAAGAGCGGAAAGGTCGAGACAATGGGGGCAGCCACTGCCCCCCCCCCCACCCCAAAATACGAGG